>NC_142140.1:62244423-62395769 GCF_024610735.1 Ursus americanus | reverse complement strand
GCTGGCGGAGCTGGGCCGCGGGGGCCCCGGGGCCGGCGGTGCCGGGGTCATCGGGATGATGCGGACGCAGTGTCTGCTGGGGCTGCGCACGTTCGTGGCCTTCGCCGCCAAGCTCTGGAGCTTCTTCATTTACCTTTTGCGGAGGCAGATCCGCACGGTGAGCCGGGGTGGGCGCTGGTGGTGGTGGTGGTGGTGGTGGGAACCCATGTCAGCGGTGCTCACGGGTTTTCGGAAAGTGTCGGGCCTCTGTTTAGGCTTCGGAACGGAGTCCTGGCGGCGGCTTTTCCCGTTAGAGAATTGGGGCATCCTTAGCTGGGCATGGGGTTTCGGAATGGGGACTGGGGAGACCCTTGTAGTAGAATCGAGGTGGGGGGGCTAGTCGGGAACAGGATTTGGCAACTCCTGGGGGCTAGTGTGGTGGGTGGGGCGCCGTTTAAGAAAGCCGGAGTTGTTGTTACAGAAACGAAGAGGAGGGAACACCTGTTTGATGCCACTAGCTCTGCCGAGGTGGGCTTGTGGAAGACCCTCCGCGTGTGCTGGGTCTTGTAACAAGGAAGAGCCGGGCTTATGTGTCAAGGGTAGAGGTGGGTGGGAGAGCATATGTAACAGACAAGGATGGGCACTTGGGAAAAGCCTTGGGTGTGAAGGAGAAACCCCTGCGGTTCGCAGTAAGGGGACTCCTCCAAAAAGGCCCTGGAAACTTATTTCAGAGTTTGGCTGTCTGGACTTATTAAGACCCCGGGACTGAGAAGGATGCTTCTACGTTGGGCTTGAGGGAAGGGAGCACATTAAAGTTTGGGTGTTTCTGTGGGAAGACGGGTGCTTGTGAGTTGTGGGCTTGAACCAGAGAGCACACTTGCCTCCAGGAGACCCCAGCATGGTGAGGGACACTGTGGGCAGTGAAGTACCCAAGTATCTCTGGGTTCCCTCCCCCAGAGCTTTTCTCCAAGGTCAAAGTTCTGTAGGCTAGCATCATTTAATGAATGTGCTCTTGTGTTCTCCTCACCACTGGGGAGAGTCCTCTGAAAGGAGTCTGGGGAGAATTCAGTACCCCGAGGTGCAGAAGTTCTCTGGTCTGCCCTCTTTGGCGTCCCTCAATACAACTTGGAAGAGTAAAAGCAGCTAGGGCCTGCTTGGCCAGAGAATTTCCAGAGAGCCCCGGGTGGAGGTGGGGGTCCTGGTTGACTTACTGACTTGGGGGAGTGGGCCCGGCCGGGATCCGGTGTCTCCTCCACCACTTCCTGATTTAGGGTGAGAGTTGTGCTGGGTGGTCATAATTGTAGGCAGGGCTATTTCCCTGAAACACCTTGGCAGCCAAGAAGAATTTGGGGTCAGAGATGCTGCGATGTGTGTGGGCTAGCTCCTGGGTTTTTCTTTACACGTTAACTACTGTCCTCTCTGCCTGGCCTTGCTCTGAGCCCCCCCCCGCCCCATTTCTGTTCTGGGTGCAAGGAGTAGTGCTCCAGCCCTTCCAGATGCTAGTTACTTGCAAAATTGCTCTCCTCAGGGCAGCACTGAACCCACAGCCTTTTGTCTTCCCTTCCTTCCCTTCCAATCTGGTTTCTCCCCCCACCCCCTTTCTGGCAGATGCTCGGAGCATTCCCTACATGCCCAGCATGTGCAACCCGAGATAGCAGGGCAGGACACCCGAGCTGTCACTGCCCTCATCCCGGCCCTCATCCCAGCCCAGGGAGAAAAGAAGGGCAGATGCCTTGGCATTATGGGGAGAGGGCCCTGTGTTTTGCAAGGGGGGAGTCTGGTTCTGGTGAGGCTGGGGCCTAGGGATGGACTGAAGAGCATTTGTCTGTGCTGAGAAGAAAAGAGCAGGGAAGGGATCGCCAGGCTTGCATGGGAGACATCTGGGTGCTAGAAACAGGAGCCTCTAGAGGAGACCTGGAGAAGCTGGAGGGTTGAGGTGGTGACGTCCTTGTCCCTTCCTCACCTCCCTCACGGCCCTTATTTCACCCTGGCCTTCCCAACACCCTATCTGTCATCCTGGTGGGTGGGGCTTTCCAGTGCTGTGTGCCCTGCCCTGGGTACCGGAATAAGGAGGCAGGTCAGAGGGCTGAGGTTCTCTGCCACTTGTGACTTGGCTGGTAGAGACAGAAGCGGACAGGTGGCTGGTTAAAATAGGCCTGGTGGCCCCCAGCCAGAGGAACTTAGCTGACCTGACAACCCCTGGTTTCCCTCATCCTCCCTTCCCCTTAGGTACCCAAGGACCTCCTCCTGACTCCTCCTCTCAGCCCACGAAGGAATCTGAGGCTCTCAGTTCCCAAAGGGAGGTGATGGGAGTTGTCACAAAGGACCCTTGGGGTGGAAGTGCGGAGGGCCATGCATTTCTTTGTTGTGGCACAGCGCAACCATATGATGGTCACAAGGGCAGGTGCTCGGGTCGGATGGCGTGGGTACCATCCTGGCGCCACCACCGCATCGACCCTGATATTAACTGACCGTCCAGGGACAGGGTTCTCAAAGTACGGCCATGATTGAGACAACGTGTATGCTGTCGCCGAGTTTTCATTCTAACTAGGTGGACAGGTGACCAAATAAGATAATTCTGGCTGTGTGGTCTTATGTGGTCCTGCCTAAGCCTTGGGCCTTTCGTTGTTTAGAGGCGATGATATTGTTGTCGGTATTCTTCTTATTACTAGGGTTTTGAGAGTTAAATTAAGTAATCCTCAGTCGCTACCACGATGCCCAGCATACAATAAGTGGTTCTAGTCAAGATCTCCTTGTCAAGGGTTCTAATCCCCTCTCTTGCTGTTTGTAGGTAATTCAGTACCAGACCGTTCGATATGATATCCTCCCCCTATCTCCTGTGTCCCGGAATCGGCTAGGTGAGCGTGCTGGCTGGGAAGATTCCTTTAAGGTGAGGTAGGCTTCAGGGTGTGGGCTGGAGGTTGATGGGTGTTATCCCTTTGTGTTGTGGTTCAGGTCAGGTGAAGAGGAAGATCCTGGTGCTGGATCTGGATGAGACGCTTATCCATTCCCATCACGATGGGGTCCTGAGGCCCACAGTCCGGCCTGGAACGCCTCCTGACTTCATCCTCAAGGTGTGGGGGGGATGGGCAGTGATTGGACGGTCATGTCTGTTACTGTGCTCCGACCTGGACCTCCTTTCCTAATCCCAGAGCGTCTCGTCCCTGTCCCCATCCTCTGGCCCCAGTGGCAGCCTCAAGGAGGGAAGCGGGCAGTGGGAGGGTGGGGGTGTCCTTTCGGCCTGTGCTCTGCTGCTTAGGACACCCCCGAGCCCTTCCCTGTTGCTTTACAGGTGGTAATAGACAAACATCCCGTCCGGTTTTTTGTACATAAGAGGCCCCATGTGGATTTCTTCTTAGAAGTGGTGAGTTCATAGAGACCAAGGGCAGCTCTGTGAGGAAGGAATGGTTTTAGGGCTCTGGGAATTTAGACGACTTGGAGGAAGTAGGGGCTGAGGAGAAATGGGTATGGGCGGTTTTGGAGAGGGGAGGCTGTGGGACAGTCAGAGCTTGGATGGCTTTCAGTAGTTTGGGTTCATGTGCTGTGCTGATGCGATTCTGTTCTTCCACGGGCTGCCTGCTCGTTTGTTCTTGTAGTTCTGAATCTAAAGGGTGTGTGGTGCCCAAGACTGAGTTTGGGGCTTTCAGAGTTCGTGTCCTCAGAGACCTTTGATGTTGAGAGGCCCGCAGGACTAGGCTGGAGTCCTGGTCACCCCTTGTGACATCTCCCTCTCCCCCACGCGATTTCAGGTGAGTCAGTGGTACGAGCTGGTGGTGTTCACAGCAAGCATGGAGATTTACGGCTCTGCTGTGGCAGATAAACTGGACAATAGCAGGAGCATTCTCAAGAGGAGATACTACAGACAGGTAAGGGGCTGCCCTCCAGAACGAAGAGGGGGCTTGGGAAGCAGGCCAACCGGGGGGATCTGAGTTTGAGGCAGCTGCCCAGAATGGGACCCTCTGGGGGGTGAGGGGAGGTGGACCGCATAACCCCCTTTGTGGGAGTTAGCTGCCCATGGGTGTCGTTGGGACCGCGCTGCGGTCACAGGGGGCGAGTCTCCTCTTGATTCCCAGCTCGCCCTACCTTCCAGCACTGCACTTTGGAACTGGGCAGCTACATCAAGGACCTCTCTGTGGTCCACAGCGACCTCTCCAGCATCGTGATCCTGGATAACTCCCCAGGGGCTTACAGGAGCCATCCAGGTATGGGAGAAGGCGGCGAATCTGGCAGGACCAGGAAGTGGTTCTGAGAAGGTATTCTGAAAGCCTGGAGCTGGGATTCCTGGTTTACTGTAGGTCAGGATGCAAGGTGTTTCTCTTTTATGTGAGACATTTCCCTTCCCCCACACGTCCATTTCATAGACCGTGTTGCTCAGACCAGATTTGCTTCACAGACATAGTGGTAATGACTCTGCGTAGAGGCTTTACGCTAACGTGAGACAGAGTGATTAAAAGTTGATTTTATTTAGGAGGATGAATCCAGAAGGTTTTACTTAGGTTGCTGGGTTTGGGTGGGTCGGGGAGAGGAACATATTTTAAAGTAACAATCCCCATTCCCAAATAAAAGAAAAATCAGCCTGTCTCTTGAACTCTTTTTTTTTTTCTCATGCACATTTATTTTTACCCGCCCCAGACAATGCCATCCCCATCAAATCGTGGTTCAGTGACCCCAGTGACACGGCCCTTCTCAACCTGCTTCCGATGCTGGATGCGCTCAGGTAAGAGACATTAGATACTTAGATTTCTGAGGAAAGGAGGTGGGGGCTCCCAAGAGGAAATAAAAATGTGTCCTGCTTGACTGACTTTTCTCTTTTCCCTTAAGAACTTAGCATTTGAACCCAAGCCTTCTTACAGTAAAGCTCATCACTTTTAGCCAGTGGGTTTTTGGGCAAACTGGACCTCAGTTTCTTGTGAAAATGGTGATCACTTCCACCCCACATCTCCAGTGAGGCTGCCTAACCCTCATGTTGTGAGGCTATCAGCTATAAGGACTCTACCAATTCAAGTTCTTGTTGTCCCAGGTTCACCGCTGATGTCCGTTCTGTGCTGAGCCGAAACCTTCACCAACACAGGCTCTGGTGACAGCTGCTCCCCCTCCACCTGAGTCGGGGTGGGGGGGAAAGGGAGGGTGAGCCCTCAGGATGCCGTCTGCTGCCCTGTCCAGTGGTGAGGACTGTGTGGGCAGGGTCTGCCCCTCCAGCCCCTCTCTGCCCTGGAAGCCCTGCACTCCAGATGGAGTCCGGATGGACACATGGGCCAGACTCTGAAGCAGCCTCACTCTAACTTCGTGTTCGCACTCCCTGGAAACCCCAGACTGGGACATGCGCGGAGGCCTAGGAGAGCCAACACTGTCTGGTGGAGAGACAGGACTGGGCAGAATGACAGACATTCGGTAATCCGGGAGGCTCAAAGAAAAGCCAAGCCAGCTTTGTTGTGATTTGATTTTTTAAAAACTCTTGTACAAAACTGATCTAATTCTTCACTCCAAGGGCTGGGCTGCGGGTGGGAAACTGGGATTTTTGGGCCACTGGATTTTCCCCAACTTGTCCCCCCCGCCTTTTTCCTCTATTTTCCCTTCTTCCTAGATTCCCTCAGATCTGTAACCAGCTTTCTCTCTCTCTCTCTTTTTTTTTTTTTTTCCTTTCCTCTCTTTTAAACCATGCATTATAACTTTGAAACCAAAGCTGCCCTAGGTCCTTCTCTCGGGGCTGGGAAATGAGGGGAGGAGCCTTTGTTCACACCCACCCTGTCCCTTAAGCAGGAGGGACGAGGATCGAGGAGGTGCTGTTGGCTTTGGGGGAAGGAGCAGGGAACCTCGACATCAGACGGTTTGGCGGGAAGGGCCTTAGCCACAGGATGGTGCCCTGCCGGGGAGAGAAAGGACAGCTGTGTGTCCCGAGGGAACCTGAGCGGCAGGGCAGTAGGACACAGCGGTACCAAGGGAGGAGAAAGCTGGATCAGAAACCAGAGAGGCGGGACTTCGCCGGGGGACCGACGTGGACAGGGCAGGCAGCCGCTGCCCGCAGGCGGCGGGCGCCCCAGCCCTCGGCCCCGGGTCGGCAGCCACCCTGCCGGCTCCGCCCCGCCCCTCCCCCTCCCCGCGGCCGGCTCTACTTCCCGCGGCCGCCACGTGACGCTCCGCCCTTCTCCGAGATCACATGATTTTTCGCGGGGACGGACACTGAAAGTGTTCCTCCGCGCTGACGTAGTCCCTACCTTTCGGACCTCCTCTCCGGTCCCTATTGGTCCACTCCTTCTTGGAACCTAAGCGTTCTGTGCGTTTCTCCGAATATGTATTTCGTTTCTGCCCTGCTTTCTTTCCGGAGACCCAGCTTCTCCGTTTGGGTACTACTTTGTTTTGGTGTCAGCTGCCGCCTTCGGCGTACCAACGCGTTTCATGAATAGCTATCCTTATAATTATCTCTGCCTTCACTCCCCTCCCCCTTTCACCTCGTTTCCGAAAAGAACTTTCGGAGAACCGAGCCTCAAATTATAATTAGCAGCTCCTAGCCCTTTTGGTCTCCAGCTTGGTGGGGGAAGGTCGGAACGTGGGTTTTCAGTTATTTTCGACCATAGCACAAGCCAACCACCTTTGCTACGTCGCCTGCGTAGCCCACAAGTTGATTCCAAAGCGATTACGCAGACGGCGTGAGGGGGGCGGTCAGTAGGTGGTGCTACGCTGGCGGCGTCCGGGCCGCTGCGCTAGTGGCGTAACCTAGCAGGCGGGGCGGCCCCGGACGGTCGGGGGCGGGGTTGGTGAATAGGGAAGTGGCGCAAGTCCCGGGATCGCTCCGCTGAGTCCGCCCGCGCGTCGCCGCCGTCGCCGCCGCCCCCCGTCCCGGCCCCCCCGGGTTCCCTCAGCCCAGCCCGGTCCAGCCCGGTTCCCGGGAGGATGAAGTTCGTGTATAAAGAGGAGCATCCGTTCGAGAAACGCCGCTCTGAGGGCGAGAAGATCCGAAAGAAATACCCGGACCGGGTTCCGGTGAGGACAGTAGCCAGGGCCGAGGGCGCGGGGCGCTGGCTCTGACGCCACAGCCCGGGGTTGGGGTCCGGCCGCGCAGCGCGGGCATCTGGCTGCCGGCCGTGGCGGGGTCGGGAACGGCCCGAAGCTGCTGTTGCTGGGACCCGAGGTTGAACGGAGCGGGCAGCGGGAGAGCTGGGGGGTGAGGGGACGTGGATGGCAGAGGGAGACGTGGGGAGTGGTGTGGGAGGCTGCAGGGAGTTTGACAGTCTGAGCCTCACATGGCCATCCCCCCCCCCAGCTAGCTGGGTGTTTGAGGTGGACGCTCTAGTCGGCCCAGACGAGTCATCCCTGCCTGATTACGAGAGTTGTTTATTATGACTCTCTACCGAGCGATCCTGGATGTTTAGGTGAGTCCGACGCAGTGGGGTCAGGATCTCTACTCGAGGCTGCACCGCGTGTTCTGAGACAAAGAAAAATGAGTCGGATGGGTTTGGGTGCTAGGAATTTTGTTACTTGAGTTCTTGACAGGTGTAACTGTGGGGCTGTCTACCCAGTATTTCCTAATTTTCATCTTCTCTTTATCAGGTGATAGTAGAAAAGGCTCCCAAAGCTCGGATAGGAGACCTGGACAAAAAGAAATACCTGGTGCCTTCTGATCTCACAGGTGGGGACCTGACCGGTACCCAGGTTTGCTTCCTGCGGGTGGGAGTGCAGTCTCTGCGGGAAGAGGCTCCACAGGCCATTTGTGACCCTCTGGGGCTTTATCATACCTTGTCTCTCTGGCAGTTGGTCAGTTCTACTTCTTGATCCGGAAGCGAATTCATCTCCGAGCTGAGGATGCCTTGTTTTTCTTTGTCAACAACGTCATTCCACCCACCAGTGCCACAATGGGTCAGCTATACCAGGTATGGTGACTGGAGAGGGGTCGAGGCTTTGGCGGGGTGTTGGAAGAGCTTGAGGGGAAGAGAGTTTCAGGTTAGCAGTTCTTGGACTAGCTGGCTTGCTTAGCTCTCAGTTTTATCTTTGATATCAAAATTCTGGGGGTAGTCCTCTGTTGAAGGTTTGGAGGAGGCAGTAGGAGTAGAGGCAAGGGAAGGAACAGTGAGCTGGAGCGATGGTTCTGACCCTCACTCTTCTCCAGTTTCTCCCGCTTCCAGGGCAGCAGGGAACAGGTTGAGATCTTTTTGCTCAGGACTGGTGCTAGGGCTAATACTGCTTGGCTGCTAAGGCCTGGAGAAGTGAGGGAGTGAATCAGGGCCGGAGTGTTTGGGGGCTCTTCAGAAAGAAGGGGCTTTCAAAGAATGGGTCTGGGCAGTGGGTGGTTCAAGTAACTACAGACCAGATGTCGGAGTACCATCGTTTTCTGCCTCCGCCCAGGAACACCACGAAGAAGACTTCTTTCTATACATCGCCTACAGTGATGAAAGTGTCTACGGTCTGTGAAGCTGTTCCCCCTGAGGTGGGGGGTCCCATTCTACAAAGAGAGAGGTGGCCCCCCTTCCTTGATCTACTTCTCCTTCGGGCTCAACCACCACCTCCCTTCTTCAGGACCTGCACTTCCTAATGTTTGAGGCTCTCCTCCAGCCCCTCTTAGCAGGAGGGCTCCTGGGGGAGGTGGCCTCTTGGACCTCTCCTTTCTCCCCTCTTACCACCTTTCCCACTCTGCTGTAGACTTCTCGACTGTCAATCTGTCACACCCAGTGATGGTTTTGGTTTCTGTTCCCTTTCTAACTGCCCAAGGGGCTCAGAACCCCAACATTCCCTTTCTTTCACTACCTTCTTTTTTGGGGGTAGATGGAAGGGACTGAAATTGTGGGGGAAAGGTAGGAGGCACATCAATAAAGAGGAAACCACCAAGCTGAACTGGATTTTGCTTTGTGTTGCTTCCTGCCCCCTTTGTCTTTTTAGTTGTCTTCTGGTGGGGAAAGTGGAGGTTGGAGGGATAGTAATATATTTTGGTTTATTCTGTTGTTGGGTTTTAACTTACGAAAAAAAAAAGTTTTTGTTGTGACGGAATACTCCGAATGTCGTTTTGTGAAACTTCAGTTTTATAGACGTGTGTATTGAGTCCCGCTGTAAAAAACACAGTGGTTTGTTTTGTCTTTTCCTTTGGGTTCCTGGGGAGAAAGTTTGAAAGTATCTGCTTTAGAGAAATGCATCCAAGTTCGTTATAGCCTTTAGATTAAGAAAGAGATTTTAGTGCGTGGGAACTGGCCAGAGGACTCTGTCGTCGGTTGCATCTCACTTGGCCAGACTTTGTGCCTGTGGCCGGTGGGTGGAATTCAAGGGAGGGAGAAGACGGGGAGGAGGGAGCCATTATCATCAGGAGAACTTCATTCCCCAGCAGCCACTTCTCCTTCTGGCCGGAAGTGGGGCGGTCCCCCGGGGGGAGAAAGAAGCCGCAGAAAGAGGCAGTATGGTGGCCGAGAGTTCTAATCCCTTCTTTTCCTTCGTTCTTAGTCCCGCCCAGCCTACATTTCCCAGGAGCCTGCGCGCGCTCTTCCGCTCTACCCTCTGCTCCCAATCTCCCCGCCACTCCCCGGGGGAGGGGAGCGGCTTAGTGCGCCTGCGCTCTTCCTCGGCTTGCTGGGAACTGAAGTTCCGGAGGCCTATACAGTCTCTTTTCCGCTGCCCTCGGACGGACTACAAGCCCCTTAATGCATTGCGCATCGGCGCCCGCGAAGGGAGGGGGCAGAGAGAAGGAGGGAGGGAGGAGGGAGGAGAGAGGAGGAGGAGGGAGCAGGCGGCCGGCGGCGCGGGGGGAGGGGGCCCGGTCCGGGAGTGCGGGAGGCAGGGGTAGAGGGAGGTGGCGGTAGCGGCTAGCGGACTCGAGTCATAACCGGGCCGAGGCAGACACCTCTGTGGAGCGAGGCAGTAGGAGCACCGAGCACCGGAGGCGGCACCGGGATCCCCGGCTCAGGGGAGGGGGGCGCCGGACCGGGAGGAGGGGAGGGGGCGATGCTGGAAGCCATGGCGGAGCCCAGTCCCGAAGGTGAGCTCTCGACCGGCACGGAGCGCTGAGCCGGTGGGGGGCGGGCGAGGAATCAATTGGCAAACTTGGAGGTCGAGCCCCGGAGCCCAGCGGGGGAGCGCGGGGAGGGGGTCGGGGGCCTGCCCCTGGAGGTGGGAGAGCGACGAGTTGAGAGACCTTGGTGAAAGAGGAGTGGGAGACTGGGCTGGGGGTAGTTGGAGATGAGACACTGTGAATGTGTGTGTGGGGGGGTGGGGAGTGGGAGCTGGAGCCCCGGAGCTCCGGGGTTAGGGGCCGAAAGGGCCTCCAGCACGTTGGGGCCCTGAGGCTGGGAGGCTGGGGGAATGTGGGAGCCGGAGAGTTGTTGAGGAGGGAGGATGTACAAGAGGACTGAGTGAAGAGCCGGGTAGTTCGCCGAGGTGGGGGAGTTTGTGGCGGTGGAGCTCCGGGTAGTTGCCGCCGGAGATACCCCGGTGATTGTTGGAGGGGTGGGCAGATAGTTGTGGGGAGAAGAGGGGGTCTGGGTATTGTCTGCGGCAGAGAGACCTGTACAGGGCGGGCAGTTGTGGGGAGAGAGAGCTGGGAAGCGAGGAGAGCCGGGTAGTTGTAAGGGTGGTGGGGCGGGGTGTGGGGGGTTGAGACCGGCGAGTTGCGGGGGGGGGTTGTTGGTCGGCGAGGGCTAGAGCCTGGGAGTTGCGGAGGGTGAGGGGGCAGCGGCGGCAGCAGCGGGGGTTGCCGTAGAGGGAGAGAGTAGCCGGGAGAGGGGGGGGGGCTAGAGTTTAGGGGTCCGCAGCCTAGTCACTTGGTGGTGAGTACGGGGGCGGGGGGGGGGGGCGGCGGCCGGAGGGCTCGGAACTGGGCCCGGGGGCCCGGCGGGGAGCCCGAGGAGCTCGAGACGGGGAGGGGCCAAAGCCCCGGATGGGGGCGGAGGGACGGCGAAATTGTGGGGAGCGCGGTATGGGGGGGGCAGGTGGGGCCGCGTCCGGGTTAGAGCTCTCTGGTCTGTCCCGGCCGCGAAGTGGCGTTGGATGTGTGTGCCTGTGTGTGTTTAGGGTGGGGGTGAGGGGCGCGCCGGGCCTCGTGCTCGAGCAGAAGGGGCCGGAGGGCGGGGAGCGGTTCAGCGTGGTCATCCTGGACCTTGGGGGCCGGCGGGCTGCGTGTGCGGTCTCGGAGGGCCCCAGGCGGTAGATCGCGGCCGGGTAGGAACTCGGGGCACTGGGCGCGTGTGAAGGACAGGGGCAGGCGGCCGCCCGAGCGCGGTCGGGGGAGCGGTATGGCGGGGTGGGGCGCCAAGAGATCGAGTAGACTGGAGTCTAGAGAAACCGTGAGTTGGGGGGGCGGGGCGCCAGGCCTCCGGTGGGGGGAAGGGGAGCGCTATAGCGAGGCCTGAGAGGGCGCCGCGCCCTGGCTCCGCCCCTCGCAGGGCGGAAGGGGGAGCAGGGGCGGGTCTAGCACAGCTGGGGACCTGCTGGCCTGGCTGAGGGACCTGAGGGAAGAGGGGGTTCGCTTGGGACCTCCGAGATTTAGAGGTGGGGTTTCGCACAGACTCTTTCCTGGTGCCTTGACTCAGCTTTTATTGCTTTCACAGATCCACCTCCGACCCTGAAGCCAGAAACTCAGGTGAGCTTTCCCTTACCTTTGCAGCCTAGTATTACTGCCGGAAGCCCCCCACCCCTCCGGCTTTTTCTAGATCCTCACTTCAGGGACTGTGCCTTCGGGAATGCCCCTCTTCAATTCCTTGCGATACATGTTTCCTTCTTTTCAGCCGCCAGAGAAGCGTCGGAGAACAATTGAGGATTTCAACAAATTCTGCAGTTTTGTCTTGGCCTATGCCGGTTACATCCCCCCCAGCAAAGAGGTAGGGACTGGAGAACGGCTAGCCTGAGGGTGATGTCCTAGGCCATAGAGGGGTGAGGAGCAGAGGGGTGTGGAGCTGAGGGGACTGCGTTACTTTATAGGAGAAACCTAGCAGATGTGATGGGTAAGAGCAGGGAAATTGGAAACTGGTGGGAAAATTAGTCCCTTGGGGTGGCTGGAGCAGCAGTGAATGGCCTGGGGGTGTTCATGGAAGGTGCTTCTCAATGCATTCGAGGAAACAGAGATAAAGAAATAGGGCTCTGGGCCGGGGGAGGCAGTGCTGTAAGGCAAGGGGGACTGGGGAGATGGCCAGAGTGTGAGGGCAGAGGCAACATGGAAGTTTTCAAGAGGAAGTGCTGAGGGGAATTGGGGAGAGGACAGTTCTGAGTATAGTGATTTTGGGTGGTCTGGGCAGGATATTTCCGGGTAGATCTTGTCCCTGGCGTTTAAGCTGGGTCGTAGAGGGGCTGAGATGCCACCGGGCTGCCTGCTGACCCTGGTCTCTCCCCCCTTTCAAGGAAAGTGACTGGCCGGCCTCTGGCTCCAGCTCTCCATTGCGAGGTGAGAGTGCGGCAGACAGTGACGGCTGGGACTCGGCCCCCTCAGACCTCCGAACCATCCAGACCTTTGTTAAGAAAGCAAAATCATCCAAGAGAAGGGCGGCTCAAGCAGGTCCCACTCAGCCAGGACCCCCGAGGTCCACTTTCTCTCGTCTGCAGGCCCCTGACAGCGCAACCCTGCTTGAGAAGATGAAGCTCAAGGACTCTCTCTTTGATCTAGATGGGCCCAAAATGGCGTCTCCACTGTCTCCCACATCCCTGACACATGCCTCCCGGCCCCCTGCTGCTCTCACCCCCGGACCCCTTTCCCAGGGGGACCTTTCCCAGCCTCCTCGAAAGAAGGACCGAAAGAACCGAAAGTTGGGGCCGGGAGGGGGGGCTGGCTTTGGGGTGCTTCGGAGGCCTCGGCCAGCTCCTGGGGATGGGGAAAAGAGGTCTCGAATTAAGAAGAGCAAGAAACGGAAGTTGAAAAAGGCAGATCGGGGGGATAGGCTCCCACCTCCTGGGCCTCCCCGGGCACCCCCCAGTGATACAGACTCTGAAGAGGAGGAGGAGGAAGAGGAAGAGGAGGAGGAGGAAGACATGGCAGCAATGGTAGGAGGTGAAGCCCCAGCCCCTGTGCTGCCAACACCCCCCGAGGCTCCTAGGCCCCCTGCCACAGTGCACCCTGAAGGAGCCCCTCCCACTGACAGCGAGAGCAAGGAGGTGGGCAGCACTGAAACGAGCCAAGATGGAGATGCCAGCTCCAGCGAGGGCGAGATGCGGGTCATGGATGAGGACATCATGGTAGAATCAGGTGAGGGGTCTGGGGCTGTCCGCGGTTAGCTGGGAGGATGGGCTGGGGCTGTTGTGGACCCAAGAGTTCAGGCAGAACACCAACCAAACCTTCTTTCCCCAGGTGATGACTCATGGGACCTGATCACATGTTACTGCCGAAAGCCCTTTGCAGGGCGGCCCATGATTGAGTGCAGCCTGTGTGGGACCTGGATCCATCTGTCCTGTGCTAAGATCAAGAAGACCAATGTCCCTGACTTCTTTTACTGCCAGAAATGCAAGGAACTGCGGCCAGAGGCCCGGCGGTTAGGGGGGCCTCCCAAATCTGGAGAGCCCTGACATCGCCATCTCCAGGCTGGGATTTCCAAATGACAACGTGTGTGACTTGGGAACTGAGCCTCAGGGTCCTCAGCTTACCCCTGGAGCTTGGATATTGTCCCACTTCCAGGCAGGAATTCCCAAGGGAGGCTGGTTTGGAAATGAGTGTCTCACGTTCCAACCTTAACCTTTCCTTCCCACCTTGTGGACTTGAACATGGACCCATTACAGTTGGGAGTGGGAGGCTGTCTGGGTCCCTAGACACTTAATTTCTGTCCCTTAGACCTGCCGCCCCCTCACTTTCTGGGCCAGGGTTGGAGCTGGGGTGGAATGGGACAGTTGTCTATAAAACTCTAGTGTAAATAGAGCACTCCCCTTCCTCATCTTTTCTTTTATCTCCCCATTTATTCTACACCTGTTGTATTTTTAATTTTGGACTTCCCCTTTCGGGCAGGGCAGCTCAGAGGTGGAGTACCAGGGTCTGGCCAAGGGAAGAAGGAAAACAGAAAGGTGACGATCCGCTCACTCACCTCTTTTGTTTTTAATAATATTGGCCAGCTGTTTGTACAGACAGCCTGCGCGTTGTAAATAAAGCAGAGTGGGCTCTTTTGTGTTTATAGCCCTCACTGACTGTCCTGCTTAGGAGGGAGGCGGTGGACAGGCCGGCAGGAAGACTTGAAGCCCACCTCCAGAGCCCGACCCGGCTCTGCGCCCCCCCCACTCCCCCTCCCGAGCCTCGCGGCCTCAGTTGGCTTGCCCCCACCGTGCCCCGGCCCAGGACCTCCACCGTCCCCATCCAGTCCCCCAACACGCACGCTCCAGAGGATCAGCGTTGCTTGGAGCTCCCCGCCCGAGCTGGGCAGAGCAGGGTGGGAGCCGGCGGCCAGCCCCCCTAGAGCTGGGGCCAGATTCGCCCGGGTACTCGGAGGACGCGGGTGGGGATACATTTGGGGGCGGGGCCGTTGAGGGTTGGGAGACCGTTGCTGAAAGCAACGATCACGTGGCGGGGGCGCTGGGAGGGGCTGATGTGGTCACGTGACCTGGAGGAGTCACGTGACGGGGCGGGCCGACTCGGGCCACGTGACATGAGGCGAGGTGGGCGGGGTGCTGAAGGGCGCCCGCGACGTCGGCGGCGGTGGCGCGCGGCGGCGGTGACGGAGGTGGTGGCGGCCGGGTCCGCGGCTTCGGGTCAAGCCCCACGGCCCGCCCCCCCTTCCGTCGGCCGCCACCCCGCTGACCCCCGCCCCCTTCCCCTTTGCACCTCTCCTGTGCCCGGCCGGCTCTGTCCGCGCTCGCGCGGTGGGGTGCGGGTGTGCGCAGGCGCGGCGGGGGCGCTTCGCCCCTTTGGGTGGGCGGCAGAGCCCGGGAGCGCGCGGGCGAGACCATGGCGGGCAGCGGCGCGGGGGGCGGTGGTGTCGGGGAGACGAAGGTGATTTACCACCTGGATGAAGAAGAGACTCCCTACCTGGTGAAGATCCCCGTTCCCGCCGAGCGCATCACCCTCGGCGATTTCAAGAGCGTCCTGCAGCGGCCCGCGGGCGCTAAGTACTTTTTCAAGTCTATGGATCAGGATTTCGGGTGAGCGCGAGGCCTAGGTTGGAACTGATGGGGGCTGTGCTGGGGTGGATTGGGCACCGTGGGGGGCCACAGGTCTGCTCTGGACCGTGCTGGGGTTTTCTGGGCTCCAGTGCAGCCGACTGTAGAATGCTGGCGTTAGATTGGGTATCCCAGGACGGGCAAGGTTATGCTTGGACAGATTGAGGCGCACGGAGCTGTAGGACGACGCACCGGGCTCTGCTAAACCAGATTAGGAAAGATTAGGCTATACTGGAATAGAGTGGGACACACTGGTTAATTTGGGGGTATTCTGGGTGGTTTTTCTGGACCATACTACCGCAGACGGGATTGTCTGGAGGCATTCTGGTCCGTACTGACGTAGAGAATGGTGTATTAGGATGTTCTAGGCTGCCTTGGAGTAGATTAGACTGTTCTGGAAAAACTTCGGCAGTTCTGGTCTCTACTGGGTTGGATTGGTTGATTTTAGCTTCTGTTGGGGCCTAGTTTTTATAGAGACACTGTAGAGGGGCAGACGGGGCTTTGGGGGGCTATGCCAGTGCAGATAGCTGCAGGAAGGGATGTTCTAGGCTGTCGCTAAAACATGTCGGGCTATTCTGGAATAATCTGGGTCATTCTGGGCTAGACTAGGACTTTAAATAACAAATGTGTTTATAGTTTTCGAGGCTGATCCCTCCAGGTAGCCAGCCTCAGCCCTTGAAGGCAGGCTGGATTAGACTGGGACAGTCCTGGGCCTAGGATCTCGGAATGGACTGGCCTCAACTGAGAAAGACTGTTGGACAGTGGGACAGCGGGACTGTCTTGGGAGTTACTTGGGAGTCAGATTAAGGTTCTTTTTGTTAGCGGCATTATCTGTGAAATGGACACAATTAACAGAAAGAGTTTAGTGTAGGTAAGTGACAGGAGATAACGTTTTGGTGAATTGTAATTGCAACTAGTATTAAGTCTGATTAGTCTGTAAATGAGGTCACACGGAGTGGAATAATTTGCCAGACTAGACTATGGCGAGACTGGGTTACATCGTGAGGAGTACTGTGTTATATCGAGACAGCGGGATGGTAGTGATTGGGCTGAGTTGCCCCATTGATAACAAATGGGACTAAGTCATTATGTATTCAGGCTGCTAGAACCATATTAGGCTAAAGGGTTAATCAGACAGGCTGTCCTAATTTGGAGGCAAGGATGTGTGTCTGTGAGAGAGACAATCTGTTCAGGACAGAGAGTCTCCTAGTTCACATGTTTATTCAGTAGATACTTTCACGCTCACCAAGCATCAGGTTCATTGCTGTGTGACCAGGATACAGTGTTGGACAGAATAGGCACCTATGATTTCCCGTGGTGGTTGAGAAGAAGGGGCAAGTCCCGTCCATCCCAAGGATCCCGTGGGAGGGATGACCGACCCCAAGGCCGGGGTGCTTAGTGTAGAATTCTGTGCCAGATGAGCCACAGGAGAATGGGAAGCTGGGCTTCACTTCGTGCTCAGCGTCCTGAGAAAGTACCATTCTTCAGTGTAATGGGTATTTTTACGAGGGGAAAGGAAGCACATTGGGGTAGCTCTCTGGGAGTGAGATAGAGAAAACTAAGGAAAGCATGAAATTAGAGACTTTGGACGAAAGGCTTTGGGGCTGGCGTGTGAGGAGCGGGATGGAGGTTGGGGGAGGTGCCATCAAGGGTCCTAAGGTCAGACAGACATTGAGGGCAGCTGGGGTCACTGGAGGCGATGGGACGGCCTTTGAGGTTGAAGTGAGAAGTTTGAATTAGACTCAAGGAAATCTTTGGAGCAGCATGAAAACCTGAGGATGAATTGAGGAGAGGAGGAGAAGGAAGGAAAGGGGTGAATTTGGAGACATTTTAGGTGTGAGAGCAAAGAAGCGGTTCAGCACAGGGACGAGGACTTGGTCAGGGTGTGGGAAAGTCCGCGTCCTTGACCGGACAAAGATCGGGAGAAGCCTTGAATGGGGGTGCGTTGGGGGGTGGCGCTAGGCCATTCTCACCGGCCTTTATGCCGTCTCTCGGCAGGGTGGTGAAGGAGGAGATTTCGGATGACAACGCCCGCCTTCCCTGCTTCAACGGAAGGGTGGTGTCCTGGGTGAGTGCCCCATCCCTCCTGTGTCCCAGGCTGCGCTGAGCTTCAGTCTGCCACCTGTCCAGGAGCTGGACGCCCTGGCTCCTTGCTGCCTCACCTGTTCAGAGAGCCAGTGGAGCTCCTCAGCCTCTGCTGCTCGCTCCTGCTTTTTCTGTGCATTTCACCGGCCATGTGCTCGCTCAGACCCTGTCCTCTCCCCAAGTCCCTTCCCTTACTCTCACCTTGGACGCATCTTTCAGCTAGTGTCATCAGATAACCCCCAACCCGAGATGGCTCCCCCAGCCCACGAGCCTCGGACAGAACTGGCGCCACCCCCCCCACCATTACCCCCTTTGCCCCCGGAGAGGACCAGCGGCATTGGGGACTCCAGGCCTCCATCCTTCCAGTGAGTCTTTGAGGTTCTTGAGTCTAGGGGAGGGAGGTGAGGAGGGGACTCAAGCCCCTTGGCGGGGGGGGGGGGGAGAAGTTGAGGAGGTGAAGCCCTGTCCCCCTGATGTGTCCCTGCCCCCCTCCCAGCCCTAATGTGTCCAGCAGCCGGGAAAACCTGGAGCCTGAGACAGAAACGGAGTCGGTTGTGTCTCTGCGGCGGGAGCGGCCTCGCAGGAGAGACAGCAGTGAGCATGGCGGTGAGGGGGGCAGGCCCCGAGGGCCGGGTATGCCGGGAGCTGGGGAGGGCTTGGGTCAGGCCCGAGCTATGCTAAAGGTGAGCAGCGAGAGGTCTGGGTTCTGAGGTTCCTGTTGACACGCAGCGGGGGGCCACAGGCCCAGTGGCCCCTCCAGGCTGGAGCGCCACCTGGCTGGGTACGAGAGCTCCTCCACCCTCATGACCAGCGAGCTGGAGAGCACCAGCCTGGGGGACTCAGACGAGGATGACACCATGAGCAGGTATGGCACCCGCCCCTTCTCTTCCCGCGTCCAGCAGCGCCTCCCCTCGCTCTGCCTGCGAGCTCCCCTTCCTGACCTCCTGACAGGTTCAGCAGCTCCACAGAGCAGAGCAGCGCCTCCCGTCTTCTCAAGCGCCACCGGCGGCGGAGGAAACAGCGGCCACCCCGCCTGGAGAGGGTGAGGGGGTTCTGGCGGGACAGCTGGACCTTGGAGAAGCTGGGGGCCCTGATTTAGGGGGCACAGGAAGTGCGACTCCGGGGCTTGTCCCCGGGTCATTGGAGGCAGCCCAGCTCCTTCCCGTGTCCCCCACAGGCCTCGTCCTTCAGCAGCGTCACCGACTCCACCATGTCGCTCAACATCATCACGGTCACGCTGAACATGGGTATGCGGGGGCACGGGGCCAGGCCTCCGGGGCGGGGGATCCAGTGCCGGGCGGGCTTCCCCTCGTCACGTGCGCTCCCTCCGCAGAGAAGTACAACTTCCTGGGCATCTCCATCGTGGGCCAGAGCAACGAGCGGGGCGATGGCGGCATCTACATCGGCTCCATCATGAAGGGGGGTGCCGTGGCGGCCGACGGGCGCATCGAGCCGGGCGACATGCTGCTGCAGGTGGGCTGCGCTGGGGCTGCGGGCGGGGGGCTGTCCGCCTTGCCTTCCTCTGACCCGCTGGCCCGGCTTCCAGGTGAACGACATGAACTTCGAGAACATGAGCAACGACGATGCAGTGCGGGTGCTGCGGGACATCGTGCACAAGCCGGGGTGAGCCGCTGGGCCGGCCGGGGCCCTCTGGTCTGCTCTCCCAGTGCCTCCGGCTTGGGCGGCGCGTGGGGCGGGGGGGGGCGGATGCCGCATGACGTCGAGGGTCCAGGGAGTGTGCAGGGCAGAACCGCTTAGCATGACAAATCAGCGTGGGGCGAGGGAGTGCCTGCGTGACCCCCACCTGGATTGGGAGCTGGGGGGCCGCAGATGCCTCTGACATCCACTTGACACGGTCTTTCCCCGTGTGTGGTGTGCATGCGTGTGCGTGTGTCCGTCCCTGTCCTTGAACGGCGTGGCGTGGCTTCCCTGTTCCTGGACCGGCTCCAAATGGACCCGTAGCGCATGTGCTCCTTCGTGTCTGTCAGCATCGTTTCTGGAGTTGTCCATGTCAGCGGGTTCCCTGCCCCGGACCCTCCCCGCCTCGGCCCTGTAGCCCAGCCCCGTGTGTGGTCTGTTCTCTGTCCCCTCCATCCGGCTTCCCAAGACGCGGCCCCGCCACCCCTGTGTGACTACTGCTCCCTTCCCCACAGCCCCATAGTGCTGACGGTGGCTAAGTGCTGGGATCCCTCTCCTCAGGCCTATTTCACTCTTCCTCGAAGTGAGTGCAGCAGGGGCAGGAGACTGGGGAGCTGGGGTTGGGGCTCCAGGTGACAGGAAGCGGTGGAGGAGGGTCAGGGCAGGGGGCTGGGAGTCTGAGTCGGGGAGCGGCAGGGAAACGATCACGGGGGCCTTCTCTGTCCCAGATGAGCCCATCCAGCCCATCGACCCCGCTGCCTGGGTGTCTCACTCCGCTGCGCTGACTGGCACCTTCCCGGCCTATCCCGGCTCCTCGTCCATGAGCACCATGACATCGGGGTCCTCTCTGCCTGAGGGTGAGCCCCCAGCCCACCTTACCCTCCCCTCCCTCTCACCTGTGCTGTGGCCCGCCGCTCCTTGGCAGTGGGCCCTAACTCTGACCCCTTGTTTTTTCTCGGACAGGCTGTGAGGGCCGGGGTCTCTCCATCCACACGGACATGGCGTCTGTGACCAAGGCCATGGCGGCCCCCGAGTCCGGGCTGGAAGTTCGGGACCGCATGTGGCTCAAGATCACTATCCCTAACGCCTTTCTGGGTATGGCTGGGTCCTGGACAGGCGGCCTGGGACGGAGGCCCCAGCTGGGAACGGCTGGGCGGGGGTGAGGCCGGTGTGGGGGCCGAGAACCTGAGCGCCTCTCTGCTCCGGGTGCTCGCAGGCTCGGACGTGGTGGACTGGCTCTACCATCATGTGGAAGGCTTTCCTGAGCGGCGGGAGGCCCGCAAGTATGCCAGCGGGCTGCTCAAGGCAGGTCTCATCCGACACACCGTGAACAAGATCACCTTCTCCGAGCAGTGCTATTACGTCTTCGGGGACCTCAGCGGCGGCTGTGAGAGCTGTGAGTTTCTGTCCTGGCCCCCAGAGGGCGGCTCCCACCCTGCCCCTCCAGCCGCACCCCCCTGCCCTGGCTGGCGACTCCCAGCCGTGTTCTGTGGGCGAACTTGCGCTGGGTGCGGAGCTGGGGACGGGCTGTCTCCCGAGTCTCACGGGAGTGCGTGGGACTTGTGGCCCTGGGTGAGCTCTGCCCTCACGGCAGTGGCCCAGGGGAGTTTGCTGTCAGAGGAGCTTGTCTTCGGCCTCCCCCCCGCCCTGCGGGGATGGCTCTGGGGAAATGGCACCTCTTGAAGCAGGGACTCTTGGTCTCCTCTCCTGCTTTCCAGACCTCGTCAACCTGTCTCTGAATGACAATGATGGCTCCAGCGGGGCGTCGGACCAGGACACCTTGGCTCCTCTGCCTGGGGCGACCCCCTGGCCCCTGCTGCCCACCTTCTCATACCAGTACCCGGCCCCGCACCCATACAGCCCCCAGCCGCCACCCTACCACGAGCTCTCGTCCTACACCTACGGGGCCGGCAGTGCCAGTAGCCAGCACAGCGAGGGTAAGTCACTGTCCAACGTCAGTGCTGCCGGAGGCTGGGGAGGGGGACACCAGGGAGGAGAGGCGGGGGCAGGGGCTGGGGAGGCCAAGGGAGGCTGGGCCAGGGCTCAGGTGGCCCCATCCCCTCCACCCCCACAGGGAGCCGGAGCAGTGGGTCAACGCGCAGCGATGGGGGGGCAGGGCGTACAGGGAGGCCTGAGGAGCGGGCCCCAGAGTCCAAGTCCGGCAGCGGCAGTGAGTCCGAGCCCTCCAGCCGCGGGGGCAGCCTCCGGCGGGGCGGGGATCCAGGCGGGGCTGATGGGGGCCCTCCCCCTTCCAGAGGCTCGTCAGGGGGTGCTCCCAATCTCCGAGCCCACCCTGGCCTCCATCCCTATGGACCGCCCCCCGGGATGGCCCTCCCCTACAATCCCATGATGGTGGTCATGATGCCGCCACCTCCACCCCCTGTCCCTCCAGCCGTGCAGCCCCCCGGGGCCCCTCCGGTCAGAGACCTGGGCTCTGTGCCCCCAGAACTGACGGCGAGCCGCCAAAGCTTCCACATGGCCATGGGCAACCCCAGTGAGTTCTTTGTGGACGTTATGTAGAGTGCACAGCAGGGGCCGTGTCGATCTCTTCCCTTGGCCTGTGCTTGGTGCTTCTGTGCGTCCTGTGCCCTCCGAGGGGCTTGCCACTGTGACTCTCACCAGCAGTGCCTGGTCCCTCCCCTTCCCTCGGGGGGTGTACAAGGGACCTTTGGTTATTTTTAGCTTTACTGTTTTTGTAAGCCTTTGGGGGGGGGATTGAAATAGACTTTCGTACGTTTTTTGATTATTTTTTTAGTAGACACTTCCCTTTTTATATGAAGAATCCCTGTCTCCTGGGTCCCTTCTTCTAACCCCAAAATGTGACCTTCTGCTCTGCCCGCCCCATCCGCTGTGTCCTGTGTAGGGTGGGAGGCGGGCAGTGGTACCCTGGGAGGAGGAAGGGGGTGGGCACCTAGCCAGCAGTCAGAGGCAGCTGGGGTGTTTGGTATTGGGGGCCCACGTAGCTGCTTTTGTTACTCTATTTATTTAGTCACTTGTATAAAACGAAATAAAGCAAAAGGGGCAAACTCCCCACGCTTCTGGCTCCTTTCTTTGGGAGGGAGGCAGGCAGCGAGGGAAAGACGAGACCGCAGCGGAGCGTGGCTTGCGAGAACCTTTATTGAAAGGCCCCAGGGCCGGCCCCTCTTTAAGGCAGAACCAGGGCCTGCAGGAGGGGGGCTGGGCTTGAGAGAAGGCACTTGTCAGGCCAGGCCCTGGTGGGGAGCAGTCAGAAGCCGAGGGGGTTGCTGGTGACCATGCCGCCACGCTCCACCAAGGCCTTGGAGATGCTTTTGAAGTTCCGGAAGAGCTCCTGTTGCTGCGGGTCGGACTGCAGGGCAGCCATGCTCTCCCGGACCCGGGCTGCCGCCTGTGGACAGACGAGGAGGGGTTCAGGCCTGTGCCTCATGCCCCCGCCTGCCCTTGGTAACCCTGAATCTCACCTCGATACACCAGCTGTCACAGAGCATCTTCTCGTGCTGGGCTGTAGGGTGGCCCTCGCTCAGGGATCTTGAGGCCCTGGCACCAGGCAGGGAGGGAAAACCAACCTGGGCCGTGAGCCTGGCCCGGGACCCCCGCCACCCCCGCCGCCGGGCTGCCTCCCCCTCCGCCGCCTCACCTGGACAGAACTACCACCATGGCGTAGAGGTCAATGGCACTGTCTGCCAGACGCTGCAGCACGAACTGTTCATCTGTCAGGTAGATGGTCGGGGCCGGTTGGTGAATGCTGGGGGTGGGCAGCGGGGGGAGGAGCAGGAGGGAGTGGGAACGGGGCGGAGGGGGGTTCACTCACTGACGATCCCCTTCTTGTGTTTTATCAGCTTGGCCTCCACCACGCTGGCAAACTGCTCCAGAGCCTTCACTGTCTGAACAGAGGGAAGGCACTCAGGGGGCCCAGCCGCACCAGCCTCCTGACACCGGCTGCCGTCCCCCCTCCACCCGACTGCTCACCAGCTCTCCGCTCCGATTCAGCTCCTGGTGGATGACGCCACTGAGACTCAGGCCACTGCCCAGCCCTGCCCGCCTTCAAGAAAGGGGGAGAGTGACTGGTTAGTCGCCTCGGCCCGGGCCGGCCTGCCCTGACCCGGCCTGCCCTGACCTGGCCTGCCCTGACCCGGCCTGCCCGAGGCTTACCTCCTCAACTGCTTGCCCGCCTCTCCTAGCAAGAGACCAGCATTCCCAAAGGGATTCTTTAGAGCATTGCCAAGTCCAGAAAGTTCCTTTCCTTTGTCCTGTGTGGGAAGAGGGTCCAACAGTCAGGACGTGCTCTTCTCCCCACTTCTTCCCCCCAATTCCCTCTTACCATACAGCCCTGCAGAGCCACAAACAGCCGGAGAATGTCGTTCGTCCCCTCAAAGATCCGGAAAATGCGAAGATCTCGGAGAACGCGTTCCACTCCAGGCTCCTGCCACAGGGGAAGCCAGACCACACGGCCTTGCTAAGCGGCGCCCACCCGTCCCTGCTGTGGCCGTGGCGGCCACCCCAGGCAGAGCACCATTCCGTACCTTCATGAAACCCATGCCGCCCATGATCTGGATGCACTCATCCGTCACCTTCCAGGCCGCCTCCTGGGGACCGAGAATCACGTAAGATTGGTCTTGGAGCCAAGCTCCTACCCTGGGCTCTCCCGCCCTGTAGGCCGGGGGCCTCACCGAGCCAAAGATTTTACTGATGGCGGCCTCGATCTGGAAGTCCGTGGCTCCCTGGTCCATGTTGGCACTCACCATGTAAGCCATGGACTGAGGTTGCGTGGTTGGGAGGCGGGAAGGAAAAGGATGGCGTCAGACTCCCCCCGATCGCCCGAAGCTCCCAAGACCAGATCGGCCCTAGCTCCTCGCGGCCCTTGCCTTCACCTAGCTCCACCTGTCAGGCCCCGGGGAGGAACTTGGTCCCCTGAGCCAGTGCATCAGGGGCCTCTAGGCACTGGACTTCTTTGAAAGGGGTGAAGAAGGGTAGGGGTGCAGGTGGAATCACCTTCAGGGACTTGGAAGAACGAAGGGCACCGCTCTCCCCCTTCGACAGCTGAGCTGACTATGCCTCCCCGCATCCCCTAGGGCATTGGTGTAAAGCTGGAGACCCACTGCCCCAGGTGCTGCTGGGAGTTGTAGTCTGACCCGACTGGGAGGAAGGCCACGGCGCTCTGGGGAAGGGGTGTGGGAGGACCCTCACCTCGGTCACGTACTGCAGCATAGCCATCCGGGCCAGCTTCTCCTGGATCAGCCCAAAGTTGTGAATTTTCTCCCCAAACTGGGTACGATTGGCAGCATGGTCCACCTGGAAGAGGGCATGTGTGTCGCAGCGTGATTCTATAGTTTCCCTCCGCTGGGGGGGGCGGGGCTGGGAGGGATAGCCTGCTGGGAGGGGAGGGGGAACCTGCAAGGGGCCAGGGCCGCCTGGGAAGGGGGACAGCGTGACTCTGCTTCGGCTAGCTGGAACTCAAGCAGGACACTCACCGCCTTAGCAATGATGCTCCTCATGGTGCCTGCAAGGGCCGCGGCCATGCCGAACCTTCCATTGTTGAGGATGTGCATGGCCACCTTGAAGCCGCCCCCCACCTCGCCCAGCACGTTCTCCGACGGCACCCGTACTCCGTCAAAGTACACTTCTGCCGTGTTCGAGGCCTTGATGCCCATCTTCTTCTCGGGGGGCCCGCTGTGACAGGGCAGGGAGAGAAGCAGAGGTGTGCTCAACAGACTGCTGTGGGATGACGGGGGTGGGGTCATTTTGTAGGAGCCCTGGAAGCATCACAGCTGCCAGCCTGGGAGAGGGTGTAGGCAACAGTGCCTGCCTGCCCAGAGGGTAAGGACGCCTGGGTTCTCTATCCTACCAGATGCTGGGCTCACTGGTGGCAGGAGCCAGAGCTTTCTCTCAGCTCTGTGCATCTGTGCAGCTTAATCCCAAAGGGAACATGCCGTCCAACGGCTTTGGGTTTCATACACATCCCCAAGGTGACCCGTAACGCCGTCTGCCCGGATGTCAGTGCTGTGCCCTGAACTGACTTTCTTTTCCCCAAGCCCACTCACTGGGTGACCCCTCCAAAGCTCCGCTCCACCACGAAAGCTGTGATCTTCTCCTTCACGGCCCCCGTGGCTGCGTCTGTAATTGGTGTCTTGGCAAAGACGGTGAATACATCTGCCAGGCCCCCGTTACTATGGAAAAATGAGGGGCAGTCAGGGTGCGGGGGACAGAGCAGTGGGGCCTGAAACTGGGAAGAGGTGGAGAGGAGGAGACAAAGTGGGGGGAGGGGGAAGATTGCCTGATCCAGATCTTGCTTCCATTGAGGGTATAATATTTTCCACAGGGGCTGGGCACAGCGGCAGTTCGGATGGAGGCTGCATCGGACCCACTGGAGGGCTCGGTTAGACAGAAAGCAGCTATGGTTTCCCCTGTTGCAGAGAGAGTGCCTTTAAACTGGGTCCCGAGGGGCATCAGAGGCCCCTCACTGTCCCTACCCTGCCACAGGCAGCTCCCTCAACACTTTTGGCCTCGGTCAGCTTCGTGTTTCCCGACCAGCACACTGATGGCTTCCCAGTATCTCCAACTGACATGCCCCGCTATGCGGTGACCTCCGTCCCACGAGCCTGATTTGTACCAAGCCCAGGACACCCCCAGTCCCTGGGTCTCCTGGGGCTGCCTCACCAGATGCCAGTTTGGGGAGGTATTTTTCTTTCTGGGCCTTTGTGCCAAAGAGCAGGATGCCTTTGAAGCCGATGCTCTGATGGGCCCCCAGGGTGATTCCCACGCCAAGGTCATGCGTGCCCACGATCTCCACCAGGCGGGCGTACTGCGGGGGGAAAGCAGGCCTCCAGGGCTGTTACTGGCTGCCCCGTGGGGGCCTTAGCAGGAAAGTGTGGGCAACAGGGCAGGGGCTGACCTGGGCATCCCCACACGGTGACTGGGGAGAGGAAATGTCCCCATGGCAGAGAGGGACACTAGTAGGGAGGCTTCGTATCCTCCTGTCAGTCCCTTCCGTTGGGACTTGTAAACCTAGGTGAGGTCCTTGGCCCTAAGGGACTGCATATAGTTAACTTTGGAAAGGCTGGAGAGACAGGTGGTTGCTTTGTTGGGATCACTGTATGGATTGGCACAGTCACCGTCCCAGAGGCCCCAAGGGCAGTTACTTCACAAACAAACCCTGGGTCAGGTGAGAACTTAATCCACCAAGTTGGAGTAGACTGGGATGCTGGTGGGGGTGGGGGGGAGCCGTCCCTCACCTGGGTGTTGCAGAGGCCCACACCACCCAGTTCACTGGGCACCTGCAGACCGAAGGCCCCCAGCTCCTTGAGGCCCTGCATGGTGGTCTCCTCCACCTTCTCCATCATGTCATTCTTGGCAGCATCGTTCACCTCCTGGAGAAGGCACGCTCCTTTGAAGCTGCTTGACACCTCTCCCGCGCCCTCGGGGGCCAAAGTCCTGTATTCCCCCACCCCAGTGACTCCTCACCTCGAAGAAACGAGACACAGGCCCCACCAGCTCTTTAAGGAACTGTGCCTGCTCCTCGTTGAGCACTGTGGGGGATGTGGAACAGGCTGGTCAGGTCACCCCTGCAGTCACGGACGTTGCCCTGCCCCACCCAGCTCTGACTACCCCTTACCAGATGGGTAAGGGAAGACCTGGTCGGTGGTGAGCTGGCCTTTGAACATCCCCACAGCGAAAGACTTCGATTCCTGCGCAGGGAGAAGGGGGTTTCAGGGATCTGTCTGCTGGGGTGGGTGAGCCCCTGGCCTAGCTCCTCCCGGCCTGGAGGCCACATACCGCCTTGGCCTCCTTCTCCCTGGTCGAAGCCTCGGGGGGTAGGGAATCTGACTTCTCCAGAACCGCCTGGGGGAAAGGGATAGTTAGCGAGGCTGGGGAATTAGCGTTCGAAGAGCCAAGGAGACCCCGGGGGAAGATCTGGGTGCCGGCGAAGGGCGTGTGCGCCGATCTTTCCGCCAGTTCATCAGGGCACCCTGGCCTGCCCTTTCCCCCACTTTCGGCGCCAGGCCGGGCGGCAGGTGCCCGGGACAGAGAGGGAGACCCCTGCCGGCGGCGGGGAAGGGGAGCCGAGGCCGACCCCCCACTCCCACACCGCGCGCCCCATGCCGCCGTCACTCACCTGAGCGGCCCCACTGGCATAGGGTCGGCGGGCCAGGCCGGGCGGCGGGTGCCCCAGGAGCGCACTTGTCCGCGAGCTGTGGGGAGCGGGGTTCAGTCCTGGCGCGGTCCCCAAACCCGCTGTCAAGCCCCCCGCCCCATCCCTCCTGTCCCAACACGCACCTTCCGACCCCCAACCTCCGCAGCTGCCGCCCCACGCCCGGGGCTATCCGTGCCGCCTGCATCTCCGAGCCGCTTCGGGCGCCGCTCACTCGACCTCGGACCTACCGCTGTCGTCCCGTCCGCCGAAGTCTGGGTGTCCCCTCCAGTCTTGACTCATCGTCCACAATGCGGCGGGAGGTTGGTGGGCGGGGCTTCCGGTCGCCGGGGATGCTGGGAGGTGTAGTTCCGGAGCGCCCCCCCCAGCCCCTGCATTCTGGTTGACCTAGGGCGATCTCCAAATGTCCCCGTCTCCCCCAAACGCCTTCATCCCGCCCGTCCGAACTAGAGTGTAGCCCTCGGAAGGGGTGATGGGATAGGCTGGGGCGGAAAAGGGAGGAGCTTAGGCGACTGCAGCCAGAGAGATGGAAGGTAGACCAAAAGGAGGACTTCCCAGGTGGAGTTGGATGGAAGAGGTGGGAAGAAAGAAGTGTTAAGATAGATGCCATAGGTAGGAGGAAGGAAAGACGACCCTTTGGGCTCTCTCGTGAAATCCGTCTCCATCAACACGAAAGGGACATGGTGGGGTGGGGGGACCCAAGCATATTTTCCTGAGACCTACGAGGTGTCACTAACTTTGGAACCACCTGAATTTTCACAGTAGGACCCTCCCCTCGCTTCCGCAAATTCACTGCCTCCCTTTTAGGGCCTCTGAGATCTTCCTGAACCTCTCTCTCTGCCCTTGTTCCTTCCTGAGACCATGTGCTCAGGGTAGACACGCTGGATTCTTCCCAGCCTGAGCGGAACTGTAGGAATTCTCATGCCCCCACCCCTCACACACACACCTACTTCCCTAGCCCTAGGTCGAGGAATCCCAGGTAATTTATGCCTCTGCCCTGCCATCCTTCCTGGGGACACCTCCTTGGGGGTGACCCCTGTCCCCAGTCCCTGTGGGAAGTGTAGCAAACTCACCCCCGGCTTTGGGGAGAGAGGCCAGTGTGTGAGGTGCCTGGGGAAGGATGGGACTGCCCACTTGGGCTAACAGGCTAGCAGAACTCCGTGGGGAGGCAGCTCAGCTCCAACCCTTCGGATTAGGGAGATTAAAGTCAGAGGGGAGAGATGTCCGAGAGACCCAGAGGTGAAACTCGAGAGTCCTGTGGAGGAAAGGCCTGGGGGCTGAGCAGGGTGGGGTGGGGTGGGGGCTGGGATTCGGGGACCCTTCTCCTGAAGCTTCCCATAGAATCTGGGGCCAGAGGGCACAGGCTGCGGAAGATGAGTGAGTGTGTTGGTCCCTCCGTCTCTTCCTTGTCCCACTCCTCCCTCACTTGCATTTCACCAGCTCCCCGCTCAGCCCTCTGGCTCCTGGCCCCCCCACTGTTGCGATGGGCACCCCCTCTCCTCACCGTGCTGCACAGTGACCTCTTCCAGGCCTTGCTGGGTGAGTAGCCCCAATTTTCTGAGGGGCAGTGGTGGAAAGGGCTGGCCTGGGCCTGCCAGGGCAGTGACCAAACTTGGGGGCTGGTTGGGAGCAAGCAGGTCATCTGGGGCAAGCAGGAGTCCAAGCAGGGGTCAGTCGTCCTGACCGTCCTCCCCAGCAGCCCAGGCTGGAGGAGCTCCTCCCTTACCAGACACAAGGAGGCGAGATGGTGGCAGGGGTGGCCAGGGAGGCCGGGGTGGGGGAGGGTAACTCAGCTCTGCTCTGGTGACAGACATTCTGGACTATTATGAGGCATCCATCTCGGAGAGCCAGGTAAGGGGGTGAGGAGGGGCTGCTTCCTCAGGGAGCGGGCAGGCAGGGCTGCACCGCTGAACTCACCGGACCACTTGGGGGCCCTGCGGACAAACTCCTGAGTCTGGGGTGCAGAGGACGCCCTCTCTCCCCCGTCCTGGAGCCCCTTCTTCCTCCTGCTTCCCCCCTTTCCTTGGCCCCAGTTTCAGGCACTGAAGAGTCCAGGACACCATTACTTTTCAGGCTTCCTCCTGTGCACCCTGAGGGAGAACTTGGCCCCCAGGGATTCCCTCCTGCCAGCCCCTCCCTCAGGCCCTGCCCCCTGCCCGGCCCAGCTCCAGTACTGAAAGGAGCATGGGTGCTCCCAGCCCCGCTTCGGGGTGCTTCCTCCCCTGAGAAACAGAAGTCATCCCCCTGATCTCTGTTGTCTGCGTTGGTGCCTGGCCAGGCCTCCATCTTTGCCTCAGGGCCTCTCTGCTACTGCTCTTCTCTCCTCTCCCATTATCCGGGTTCCTGCCAGCACTGAAGCAGTTAACTCTGCCAAGGCACCCCCCCCATCCTCGCTCCTCGCTCCCTCCCTCCCTCCCCCTGCTTCCTCTCTCCTCCTCTCTCCCCTTCCCTCCTCGGCTCCACGGCTCCCTCGGCCGCTGCCGCCTCCGACCCCCCCACCCCACTCCCCCGCCACGGCCCCTAGCCCCTGGCCGTTAGGCAAGACCCCCCCCCTACCCCGGGGCTCCCCGAAATCCAGTTCCCCTCCCCCACCCCAGCTCATGCCCCTGCCCCCGAACTCCGGGGCTGCCAGCCCCCGGTGGTGCCCCCGCCCCTCCTGAGAATCGGGGTGTGCTCCCCAAGCCCCCTCCCCTCCACTGGGGACCCCCTTTTAGGGCCCCCTTCCCCTCCCTCCCACGCTCCCCTCCCCTTTCCTTCTCCAACCCCCTCCTTCCCCTCTCACCCCTCCCCCCATCCTGGCTCCCCCTGCAAAAGTGGGGTGCGGAGGGGGGAGGGGTGAGAACCCACGGAGGGGAGGAACGAAACTCCGATGAAGTCAGAGCCCCTTACCCGCCGCCGCGGCCATCCCCCCCAACATGGACTGTCTCTGTATAGTGACAACCAAGGTAAGCATGATGGGGGGGCTATACACTGGGAGGAGGGCATGAGTTTGTGGGGAGGGGTTAGGCAGGCCTCATCTTGGGCTGGGGGCCCTGGAGTGACAGCATCAGAAGATGTATTTGGGGGTCATGATTTAGTTTTGGGGTTCACATCTGAGATAATGCTGGGTTTGGCCACAGGTGCCCCCTGGAGTGATCCCTTTGTACCTGTAGAGAAATGGAAAATTCAGGCTGTTTTGTGGTTTGGGGGGGCTAATGGGTTTTGGGGTTCACCAACGATGTTTGAGGGAGACTTATTTAAGGAGAAGGCTGGCTCACAGGGGAGTCCTGCTTTTGTACATTGGAAGGTGGACTGTGTGAGGGGGGTCATCTTCCCTCCTGGGGGACAAACTGGCTTCTAGGTGTCTTGTCCAATTTCAGGGGGCTCTTGGCATGGGGTAGATGGTTATTGGTTGTGAGTGCCTGACTGGTCTGGGGGTGTCAGCTGGCAGAGAAGGGGTGGGCCTTCAACCTATAGAACAAGCATCTCGTGGTAGACACATTTGGGGGCACGCTCAGTTACAGGGAACTGGTCATTTAGGGCTTGATCTTATAGAATGGGGATAGTTGGGAGTTGTCAGAGGGCTAGGGCCTGACATAGGATCACCTGAGGGAATGGACCAGGCGAGGTGAGGCTTTGGGGTACTCCCATGGGAGGGAGAAGCTTGCAGGAGCTGAGGCTGCCAGACCCTGAGGAGGAGGAGGACAGCTTTTAGGAGCCAGGGGATTTGAGGAGGGGGATCAGGTGGGTGGTGCAGAATTTGGGGGTGGCCCGGGCAGGTGCTCAATATCCCTGTCTCCTCCCACACTGTATCCACTCCTGGTTGAGAAAGAGGGAGAAGAGCAGATGGAGGGGAATGTTCCTCTTACCCCTGACACTTGGGATCAAGGTGGGGGAGGACACCTGGATTTCAGGTTACCAGGGTGAAAAGGAGTTGGAGGAAAGCAGGGCTGGCAGCAGTGAGGACTGGACAAGGGTGTCCCTGCGGTTGGAGCCTGGAAAGGGCGCAGATCTTGGATGGGGAGCACAGACAAGCTCCTGGTGGGATGCAGAATACCTAGGTCTTGGCTGTGAGACTCTGGGACTGGCAAGCTGGATGCCTGGTGTGTGGAGGGAGGCTTGGGCGGGTGGCAGGCAGCTGGGGGTTGGGGGGTGGGACAGGAAGTGGGGGCCGGGGAGGCGGGGTCCGGGTGAGTCACAGGCTGGGGAGGGGGTTATATTTAGTGGGAACTGCAGCTTCTCAGGGGAGGGAGCTGAGGACACACATGTTCCCTGCCACAAACTCACACACGTGTGTACACATGCATCCTGCACGTGTGAGCAATGGATGGAAGAGACTGGAGCCCGAGGACCTTGAGGTCCCGAGTCCCCTCACCCTCTCCAGAGCTACTTGCTTGTCCCTCCCCCAGTTCTGTGGGTTCCAGGCTTTCTCCCATGCTGCTGCTTCCCCCATTCCCTGGAGTTTCAGTGGATTTTTTGCGCCTCACTTACTCTGGCCTGGTCTCCTTAGTGTCTGTCTGATCCTTTGCTTCTCCTGTCTCCTGCCCTTAGCCTGCCCTGGCTGTGGTCACCTGTGTTCAGGTGTACCCAGAAGGCCAGTTGGAATGTGTGGGCTCTGCTTCCAACATGTGAACACATATATGCGAGCGAGGGTGAGGGGCTTGCCTGCACCGGCAAGCTATTCTGGGAGGGGGAGCTTATTCATCTCTCATCCAGACTCCTACTTCTTCGATGGAGCCCAGGGTGAGCATCCCCGAAGGAAGGAGCCTTGCGCAGAGAAGATCAATCATGCATTTGGGGTTTTACAGAGGCGTGGAGGAGACCCAGGCTTGCCACATTCCTTGGCTGGAAAACTTGTCAGTCTCGGGATGACGGGACTCCAACTCCCATAAGGCCTTGAGGCACAAGAGCCCTCGGTGTAAGAGGGTTGCTGTCCGTGGGGCTTTTGGGAGTTGTGGTTCCTCTCTATCCAGGGCAGTGGAGGGTAGCCCAGGAGGAGCCAGCAGGGGGCACAAGGCACTTGTTTCCCCCTCCCCCCCCCCGCAGCCCCCCCTGCCCCCAACATGCTGGGTGGGGTAGGGAATGCTCAGGCTTGGCGGTCGTTGAGCTTCCCAGCCCTGTTTGGGAGTCCTCCATCTTTCATTGCCTATATTTAGATTACTGCCGCAGTAATTTAGGGAACATTTATGGAATGCCTACCCTGCGCCAGGCCCTGTGCTTTGCGCTAACTCTTGCCTCCCTAGCGATCACTGAGTCTTACTCCGCGCCGGTGTCTCTGCCGGTGTCTGTCTCTGAGAATCTCTCTCCCACTCCGCCCCCGTCCCTCCCCCTTCTCCCCGCGCTGCTGCCGCCGTTGCCATGGCAACCGGCGACGACTGAAGTTGCGTGGCGGCTGGAGGGCCGGGCGAGGGTGTCGGAGGGCGGAGCAGAACAGGTGGGGGAGGGGGGAGAGCGGGGAAAGACCGGGGGTATTTGGCCAGAGCCCCGGAGGCGAAGCGGTTAAACCCTCCGGGTGGTCCTTATTGGGCCAAGCCGAGATGCCGGGGGCGGGGCAGGGTGGCCAACGGCCTCATTCATTGGCGGACAGGGGCGTGGCGGAGGGACAGTGTGGGCGAGGCTGGGGGAGCGAATGGGCGGGAAGTGGACGGAGGCGTGGTCTCCCGGAGGCAGGTGGGTGGGGTCTGGCTTACTCTATCGAGGGAGGCGGGCTGCAACCCTCGGGAAGGGGCGGGGTCTGAGGGCCGGGTAACCTGACCGGTGAGGGCGGGGCTGACCCGGCAGGGGCGTGGCGTGGTCCCAAGTGCCGAAAAGAGACGGGGTTTGAGGGGCCTGTGGTCTAAGGAACGGCGGGGTGCGAGGGGTCTTTGGGAAGGAGAATCCGAGGGCTGGGCGATCTGACGTCTCAGTTTTCCTAAGATGGAGGCCTGTTCAAATTTCATCAGAGCACAACCTCCTACCTCAGCTCTATGTTCCAGGGAGACGGTTGCTAGGCGACAGCAAAGTCCATGATTGCTGCGTTGCCAGGCAACAGGGAAACGGAAAATGGAGGGAAAAAGGAAATGGGGGATGGGGGAGGGTCTTAAGGGGCCACAGCGCCCACTGGTGGAGAACTAGAGCCTGTGCATTTTCTATTCTAGAAGGAATTTCGAGTTCAGCTCCTTTTCGCCTGGGCTCCCTCTGAAGATCCGAGCATTCTATCCAGATATGAAACTAGGGCATTGGGGGTCATCTTGGGGGGGCGCACCCAGCAGATTCCGATCAACAGGAAGGGAGGGACATTGGCGAGGTTCTAGGACAGTCCATCCTCTCTGCCCTGTTTGGGCATTATAGAGAAGCCCGAGAGGCAAATTTGAGGAGACTGCTCACTGGGCTCTAAGAGCTGGGAAAGGTGGGCGTTTAATGGGAGAACATTTGGAAGAAATGCTTTCAGGGTCAGTTGTTGGGGGGAAAATGGAAACCTCAGAGGCAGTCGTTTTGAGGTGTTCTGCAAGATTTGTGGGTCACTGCCAGTTGCAGGCCAGATCTTCCTTTGGGTGAATATTTTTTGAGGCTTGGATGTGGGGGAGATAGATATATTTGGGAGCACTCTTCTAACAAAGTTGGAATTCAGAATCATGAAGGTGATGTTGAGATGTGGGAAGGGCAGCCAGAAAAAGGAGTACTGTATGAACTTGAGGCGTGAAGGAAAGGCATAGGGAAGTATTTCTTAATTTAAAGGTTTGGGAATAAATTGGAGACTGCAACTAAAATCAAAGGGTCAGCTTTAAGATACATTAAGTACACCCAGAAATTGGGGTCTGGTATATATATATATATATATATATATATATATATATATATATATATATGTTTTAAGTTTTTCTTTTTTTTTAAGTTTATTTATTTATGTAATTTCTGCTCCCAACATGGGGCTTGAACTCAGGACTCTGAGATCAAGAGTTGCATGCTCTTTCCACTGAGCCAGCCAGGGGCCCTGCTGCTGGTACCCCGGGGTGGGCATACTGGAAGATCTCATTAGATGCAGGGATTTGGACAGGGGATCCCAGACGAATTTGAAGACTGCTTATTTGGATGTTTACATTAGAGCAAGGGTAATATTTGCATTAATTTCAAGGTCTTTGTGGGCGGATTAGGGGATATGATTTTAAAAGGGATGATTTACAGGGTAGTTTAATTTGAGAGGACGACCGGCATCAACGCTTGAAAAGCATTGCCTGGCTATCAGGTAGGGCTGGACCGCTGGTTAGAATAGGAGATGTCTCGGCATCTGAGGGGATGCTGTCCGCATCAACAATCTTTGGGGAGGTAGCGGGGACGGGCTTGCGGGAGGGGCTTGCGGGAGGCATTTTAGATCCTCTGGGGGTCCCTCTGCAGTGAGAGAGAAGTGCTTCTTCCTTCCCGCACCTTGGGAGTCTGGTAGAGATGAGTGGTCCAGTGAGGTTTCAGAGTAGTTAGGGGCCTGGTGATTTTAGGGGCAGGAGATTAGGTGAGAACTACAGCTGTAAACTGGTAAATCTGTAGAGGGGTCGGAATAGGAATAGACTGTGGAAGGTGAAGTCCACAGAGAAACAGCTGGAACCTGGGAAGTTGATGGCTAAGAGGGTCTCCCCTCACCCCCTCGCTCCCATCGTGACGCTCTCCCCGCACTGCGCAGGCGCCTTCCCCCCCCTCCGGCCGCAGCCTCCAGTCGCCGCGTCCGCCGCAGCCCCCGCCCCTCTGCCCCTCCCCCTCCCCCAACCCTGGGACCCTTGCTCTCCCACCCGCCCCCTCCCCTCAGTCCCCCTCCCCTTCTCCATGTCGGCTCGGAACAGATTCGCCTCCATGTGTCTCTGCGTGGTACGTGCCGCGGTACGGGCTCCGGCCCCGCTCCCCTCTTCCCGGACCCCCCAAATCTCAGGGTGCAAGCTTCAAGTGCTGTCGCTCTTCCTTCTGCTTGGCGCGGGGTCTCTGGGTTGCAGTGTCTCGCGGACAGGCGCAGTGGGTCGCCCCTCTTATCAACATCCCCACTTTCACTCACACCCCTCTATTTTGGGGGTGCAAGTCTCGGTTCCAGGTCATTCTGTGCAGCTGGGGCTCCAGTGATGAGAGGGCCAAGGGGGAAGGAACAACAGCGATCCCCAGGTTTTTTACTTGCCTATGCCCTAATGTATTGGGGGTTCAGACTTGGTCCCAATGGCATCTGAGCTGTCACCGTTTGGGCCCAGAGCCCCAGTAGGGTAAAAGAGGGGATCCTCCTTTCCTGCCTGTCCTGCTTTAGTGGTCCTGTAATCTGGGACGGGGAGGTGCTGACCCTGATCCCCACCTCCCAGTTCCAAGTTTGGGAATTACTCTCCCCCACCCCACCCCTCCAGACGTTTCCTACAGCCCCCCTCCCCTTACTACATGTGCAGTACCCTGAAAATTTCCCAGGACTGAATATAGGCCCTAACCTCCTTCAGCCACATTCTGGGAACTTTGGTACCCTTCCCTTGTGCCCCATTTCCCTCACATTGTCTTCTAATGTGGGGGAGTCTTTTCCTTAGTCTTAGTCCTAGACAGCCCCCCCCCATGGGGGTGGGGCAGGGAGAGATGTCTGCAGTCTCACTGTGATAAAAATTTACCTTCCTTTCCTCTCTAGAATAAACGATGAATTTCTGTGATTCCATTTTCTTTATGTGCACCCCGACATTTCTTCATCAGATGCAGGGATTTTTCTCTGTGAGGTGGGCTGAAGATGGAGGGGCACTGGGTTCGAACCCTCCCCCAGACTTGGAGAAGCTGCCACCCTGGGCCCTGCCTTGTGACGACGCAGGGTTTGGGACTCTTGGGAAGTAGACAGGGGAGCTGCTTCCTCCCCTCCCCCTGGACCCCTGGTTCTGCGGCGCTGTCCAGGCTGCAGACCACCTTTTTAGGGTGTGGAGTGAACAACCTCTTTCAGGTCCTCGAATTCTGTTATCCAAGATGGCCCAGCCTTGGGGGGGGGGCTATTTAGCTTATTCTCCCCCTCCCCGCCGCCCACTTTTCCTTCTTCTCTACTTTTTGTGCCCATGGTCTTGAAACCTGGATTCTCTTTCCAAGTCTGTGTTCCAGAAAACTGAGTGTATCTTGATGAGCCCCTATTTGCCTTCTTAGAGGCACTTCTTGCTCCTCATCGCTCTGTCCTGGGTGGGAAAGGCTTCCTGTCGCCAGCCCCATTCCCCCCCCCCCACCCCGCCCCCGTTCTCTTGCTGCCCCCTTAGCTACAGCCAAACTTGGGTTCCATCCTCCGAATTTTCAGAATCCTCCTCTGGCATCAGGCGTTGACCTTGATAAGCTTCCTCCAGTTGGATCTTGGAACGTTGCCCACCAAGTGTTGGGGTACTCGGCTTCTCAGATGCTTTTTTTGAGAGGGGATTTCTGCCTTCTCGTTTTGGCTATGAGTCTGGTGGTGGGTGTGGGTGGGGGGTTGTCTTCTGGCTTCTCCAGTCTCTGAGGGAGCCCTGCCTATGGTACCCCCCTCCTCCTTCCCTGAGCTTTCAGGGAGGGTCTGCTTCTGTGGGGGCTGGCTCCTGAGGAGGGGAGTCTGTGAGGGCAGAGGCCAGTGTGGGAGGGCCCTGGCCGAGGTGCCGCCCTTCCCTGTTGTCTCCAGCCACCCTTTTCCTCTCTCTCTGGCCCCCAGTTAATCTCATTTACTGGTGTCCTTGTTAAGCTAGCATGGGAGGCCCGTGAGATGGCTGGTGGTTAATTGGGAAGGGAGTCCGGGGTCGTGTTGGGTCTCGCACCCCCAAAAGCCAGAGGGAGACTGGGAATCGACTCTGAGACTCAGCACTCTACCCCCTCCCCAGGCAGCCAACCTGGAACCGACATCCATCCCTGCCCCCCGTCCTGAGCCCTACTGCCTCCGTTCCTCCCCCTTGCTTCCCCATCTATCCGATTAGCTGGCTGGGCTGTGCGCATTTGTAGGGATGGGGCGAGATGCCTGGGGGCCCCTTGGCAGACTACTTGGGGACCAGCGGGGCCAGTGGAAGGAGAGCTGGATGAGTTTAGCTTTGTCCTGCCTGGGGGGCTGATGCCAAGTACCTGCTAGTGGAAGGGCGCGACCGCACTCCCTGCCTCGGGCATTCCAGCGCGGCACAGCCACGTGCTCTAGGGGTGGGGGCTGCAGTGGGGAGACTGAGGCCGGGAGGGTGGGGTGGGAGTGAGATGGGATGGGGGGAGGGTGCTGCAGCTGGAGTATGGAGGCGGGAGCTTACAAACATGGGGAGTGGGGTGAAGAGGACGAGAGAAGGAGAGAAGTTGGGGATGCGCCTCAAGAATGGCCAAACGGAGTGTCAGAGGGCCCGCGATGGATGTGACAGGGACTTGAAGCTGAAGGCCTGGGCAGGGCGGGAGAAGCAGAGGCCGGAGGAGGGGGTGTGCCGGGTGGAAGGCCGGGGGGGGGGGGGGGCCTGGGATGGGGAGTGGGGGGGGGGACTTTGGGGGGAGGGGCTGGGATTTGGGAAGAGCCGAGAGGTGGCGGTCTAGGAGCGAGAGGGGCTGGGGGAGGGTGGATAGTGGGGAACCAATGGGGCTGGAGGAGAGGGAGGGGGAGGAACTGGCCAGGCCCCGGGGCCTTCCGCACTGCACTGGCGGGTGGGGGCGGGGGGGGGGGGGGAGAGGAGGCGGCCGGGCGGGCAGCCTGGAGCCCGAGGCCCTGGGCCGGCCCCAGTGACGCCTCCGTCCCCATCCCCAGAAATACCGCTACCAAGATGAAGACACGCCCCCTCTGGAGCACAGCCCGGCCCACCTCCCCAACCAGGTAAACGCCCCCGAGCTGGTGCACGTGGCGGAGAGGAACTTGTCCCACCTCGAGGCCGTCCACGGGGTCGTGGGCCACGCCCACCTCTCCCCCCTCAAGGTAGGAGACTCAGGCGGCCCCCTCCCCAGTGCGGCCCTCGGAGCCTCGGAGCGGCAGCCACCCCCAAGGGCCGGTAGGGCGAGAGCTGTAGCTGGGAGGAGGCTGGGACCGGGCGCCTGGGGCCTGGAGAGGGGGCGCTTGGGGGGGCCGGAGACACCTCGTTGCCACAGAGGAGAAACGGAGGCCAGACAAGTGGGAGTGGGTGTAGAGTTTAGAGCCAGGGTGTGCGTGCGTTTGTGCGCGTGCGTAGCTGCACGCGCGTGTGCTGAGACGGGTGCACCCCAGGATGCTCCCCACCCCGGGCCCTCTTCATTCCTTCACACCCCCCACCTCCGTTTCCGTTTTCTGTGTCCTGAGCTCTGTTCCGAGCTCCTGCTGCCCTCATTTGCTCTAGTCCCTTGTCCGCCCCCTCCCCCACTTCCGGCCTCTGGGCCTGGCTCTCCGCGTCCCCGCGTCTCAGCCCTTTCCATCTGTCTGATCGGAGACTCCCAGTCGTGGGGCCTTTCTGCCTCGGTCCCCGGCCCCAGCTTCTGCTCCCCTCCTCCCCGCCTTTCCCTCCCGCTGGCCGGCTGACTGCTGCTTCTGGGTGCTGTCTCTCTCTCCCTCCCACGCACTCTCCTGCTCCCTCCCCGAGCCCCAGCTCAGGCCCTCTGAGCTGCTCAGTCCTCCTGGTCGGGCCTCCAGCTCTCCCTCTCGCACTTACCCTTCCCTCATCCTTCCTTCTCCCCTTTTGGGCCACACCTCTCTCTCCTTCTCCCCCGCTGCGCTTTTCTCCTCTGGGTCCCTCCTGTCCCCCAATTATTGCTCGCCACCACCTGTTTCCTTCCCCTTCTCCTCCTCCTCTGTGCTCACACTGTTTTCCATCTCCGGCCCCAGGGAGACCCTGTTTCTGAGACTTTCCCTTCTCTGGCCCACTTTGCTGGTTCTTCCCCTTCAGTCTCCTTTCCTGGGGGGCACAGGATGGGGAGGAAGGGAGACACCAGGCAGGCTATGAGGGGCAGGAGTGGGATTCCAGAATCCTGTGGGATGCCCTGGGAATGGGGAGGCTGCTGACGTTTCACCAGAGGAGACCGGGAAGAGGTTTCTGAACCTGGGGATGAGGAGGCAGGGAGGGGGCAGCGGTAGGTTCTGGGGTGAGGAAGAGGAGTTCTGAGGGAAGGGAAGACCATTCTCTGGCCTGGAGCAAAATGGAGAGACCACAAAAGGGTCAGAGGCCCAGGGATGGACAGGATGAGGCTGTGAAGTCAGGGCCCAGTAAGAGCTGTTGGAGGGGAACAGAAGTAAGGCCCTGGAGAAGAGGAGATAGCTCAGAGTATCCTGTGAACCAGGGAGCGGAGGAAGGCCGACTGCACGTGCTCTTTGTGGGATGGGGCCATGGAGTCCTCGGGGAGGGGACGTGGGAGAGGGAGGCGTGTGATGTGGTAGTGGGCTCCAGCTAGTGAGTGTTGGGATCTGGAAGCAAGGGAAGCGGAGGGGAGAGCACTGGAGGCCCTGGGCCAGCCGGGCAGTGTCTGGGGACCTGGCCTGGGCTGGGGGGCAGGAGAAGCCTCAATTTGCAGAGGAGATGGGGCGTGGTTGAGAACGAACGACTGTGAGTTGGGGCCAGAATCTGGAGGGTTTGAAGCCGGGATAAGGGAGAGTGGTGCTCATCTGTCCAGGGGGTCAGGACTTAGGATGGACACTGAGGGGGAACGGGGCTGGAGGGGGGATAGGGCCTAGCAGTGGGCGGAGGACGAGGCTGGGTTGGAAGGCGAGGCTGGGTTGGAAGGCGGAAACCCGTAGGGTGGGACGAGGATACGGGTGGAGGGTGGGGGATGCTGTAGAGAGAGGGATGGGGAGCAGATGAAGGTAGTTGAGGCTCCTGGGGAAGGAGGCTCTCGGATAAGGATGGGCTGGGGATTGTGGAGGGGCTGTGGGATGGAGATTTTGGCAGTCAGTGGCCATTGGTTGGATAACAGCGTTTGCTGAGATTTGAAGGGTCGGAGGTTGGTGGTGTTAATAGATGTATGGGTATGAAACAAAATCTGTGACAGCTCGAGAAGTAATGTGTAGTGTCGAGAAAAAGCAGGAGAGAGGAGGGGCCCTCTTGGAGGGGGAGATCGAAGAGTCTGGGGAATCCGGGATGAGTGCCTTGCGCTTGGTAGGCTCCAAATAAATATTTGTTTAAGGAGGAGATAGGTTGGGGACCCCGGAAGGAAGCTCTTGGCCGGCTCCCCCGTTGCCATGGAGACGGGGCTCCGGTTGCCCTGGCAATTGGGGAAGCCCCTAGGACCGGCCTAGAGCTGGCCCCGCCCCGGAGTCTGGAGACCCTCCTGCCTGGAGGCGACTGACGTCAGGACCTGGGCACAGCCCACTTTAACCCTTTCCTGAATGAAGTGGGGTGGGGGGAGTAGATGAGAATATAGGACCCGGATGTCTTTCACCACTCCCCCTTCCTGACGTCCTGTGCACTGCGTAGGGTGAGGGGCGTAGGGGAGGGCGAAAGGGGCTACTCAGCATGCGCGGCGCCCACAAACCTCTTCAGCCTGGACTGCAGTTGCCGGACTATCGGGGGGCGGGGCCCAGGGCAGGAAAGGCGGGGCTAGCGGATCCCTTCTGCCTTGGGGAGTCTGATCGCCCCCAGGCCACGCCCATCTCCCCCCTCCCGTTGTCCTGGCGACAAGGCCTTCTGGAGGTGGGTCTCCCCAGGCCTTGGCTGGGCTTAGAGACCGTTGCTAGGCAACAGAGTCCTCAGAGGAAGGGGCGGATTGGATGGCGGGTCGGGGAGAGGGAGGGAGGGGCCTGCAGCTGGGGGAACCCCAGATTCCGGGGACCCAGGGTTTAGGGCAAATGTGTGTGAAGGTGAGGGGCAGATCTGAGGGAGGGTTCTCGAGGTTTCGGGGGGTATACAGGCGGGCAAGGACAGGGATGGGGGCCGGGTGGGGGGGCAGGACTCGGTGGACATAGAAGCAATGGGGTGTATGTGTGTAGTACATAAGGCAGTGGCACCCCGAGGTGTTACATCCGGTGAGAAGCTCCCCCCTTCGCCTGCCCCCCCTTACCATCTGCTGCTCCCCCATCTGGCTGTCTCTCCCTCCCTTCCCGCTTTCTCACACACCTCCTTCCACGTGCGGGGGGCCTAGGCCAGGCAGAGGTAGGGCCTGGTACAGGTGCGTGTGTGTTTGGGATGGAGGCTGAGCTGGGGCCTTGAGGGGTTCAAGAGCAGGCTTGCTGAAGAGGCTGAAAGGGTAGCCAGGCTGGTGGGACCCCCGAGGACGACGGGCTTCCTCTTGAGCCAAGGCTTAGGCAGCTCTTCATTTCCTGTTCCCCTCACAGGCCAATTCTCCTCCTGTGATTGTCAACACAGACACCCTAGAAGCCCCGGGATATGTGAGTTGTTTAGATTTTGGGGCCGTTGCAGAGGGAAGGGGGGGTGGCCTGGGCCCCAGCACAGGGTGGGGGCCGCGTCTCCGGCAGGGATGTCTGTCTCACTGTTTCTGTGTTTCTGGTCCGTGCTGGAGTTGCAGGTGAACGGGACGGAGGGGGAGATGGAATACGAGGAAATCACGTTGGAAAGGGTGAGCAGACTCCCCGCTCCGAGGCCCCCCCATGCCTCCCTGTCGGTGCTTCCCTCTGTGCCCGTTGTGTTGTAGGTGTCCGGTCTCTTAGCCTTGTCCTTCCTGCTCTGGGCACGGCTCCCCAATTCCGCCCCCCCCTTGCCCAGTCACCTTGCCCGGAGCGGGTAGCGAGGAGGGCTGACGCTCCTCCCCTACCTTCTGCCCAGGGCAACTCAGGTCTGGGCTTCAGTATTGCGGGTGGCACCGACAACCCGCACATTGGAGACGACCCATCCATCTTCATCACCAAGATCATTCCTGGCGGGGCTGCGGCCCAGGATGGCCGCCTCAGGTGGGGAGAGGAGACAGGGGTTAGGGTGCCGGTTCCCTGGAAAGGGAGGGCCCGGGCAGCAGGAAGCTCCTGGCTCAGGCCCGCCTTGCTGCCCCCAGGGTCAACGATAGCATCTTGTTTGTAAATGAAGTGGACGTGCGGGAGGTGACCCACTCGGCTGCAGTGGAGGCCCTCAAGGAGGCGGGCTCCATTGTCCGCCTCTACGTCATGCGCCGGAAGCCCCCCGCTGAGAAGCTCATGGAGATCAAGCTCATCAAGGGCCCTAAAGGTAGGAGTCCGGCCTGTCTCCCCGTCCCCCGTCCCGACCGGCCCCCTGCCCCGAGGCCTGCTGCCCAGCCACCTGGCGCCCGGGCGCCCACCTCTGCCCTGGCCTCCATCCAGGTCTTGGCTTCAGCATCGCTGGGGGTGTCGGGAACCAGCACATCCCCGGAGATAACAGCATCTACGTGACGAAGATCATCGAAGGGGGTGCCGCCCACAAGGACGGGAGGCTGCAGATCGGGGACAAGATTCTAGCGGTGAGGACCCCCATCCCTCTTCCAGCCCGCACTTGGGCTCGCCTCCTGGCCCTGGGCAGGCCCCGCCTTCCGTATCACCGTTCCCATGGTGCGTCTGTCTTGGGGCTGTTTCCGGCTCCGTCTGAGCTCTGATTCCTTGGCCCCAGGTCAACAGCGTGGGGCTGGAGGACGTCATGCACGAGGATGCCGTGGCAGCCCTGAAGAACACGTATGACGTGGTCTACCTGAAGGTGGCCAAGCCCAGCAATGCCTACCTGAGTGACAGCTATGCTCCCCCAGACATCACGACCTGTGAGCGCCCTCCAGCCCTCAGAGCTCCCCATGACCCAGCCCAGTGACCCCCGGGACACCCGGGGACTGTTCCTCTTCCAATACTTGCCATGAAATTGAAACCATCTCTTCTGTTCTGTGGTTGGAGGATAGATAGAAAATCAGTCACCGCAGAAGATTTAGAAAAGATTGTCAGTAGTCCCTTCCCCAGAAGGCACAAGGCCCAGATGGTTCCGTGGCTCATGTTTTCAAATCTTCAAGGAATAGATAATTCTTAGGCTCTTTCTGAGCAAGAGAAAGGATAAAAAAAAGTTCACGTTTCGTTGTATGAGGGCATTTCACATGGTCACAAAGGTAACATAAGAGGAGGAAAGCATAGGCCCCAGTTTGCTTCTGAATAGAGACGTGGAAGTTTATAACGACACGGTCGTGAACCAAACACAGCAGCAGATCGGGGGGCCTGTCATTGTCTCAGAGTCGGGTTTGTTGCAGGAAAACTAGAAGTGGTTTTGTATTGGGAAACTTTTTAATACGATTCGTTGTATTAAATAGTGGAGGGACTAAAATTGTAAGATCTTTCAGCTAGACGTGGGAAAAGATGTTGAGGACATTCAGCTTCTGTTTTCACGTGAAAACTTAGTAAACTAGGAACACAGAAGTTTTCCTTGACCTGATGAAAGGTAGTTTTCCTACCAAGAGGGACCTAGGCTCCTTGGAGAAGGGGCCAGTTCTAACTCTTGGGCCAGAAAGTGATGAAGGTACCCAAGATTGCCAGGTCGTGTTAAAGACCCAGGAGGGGCTCCTACTGGCTAGTCGATCAAAACTCATCAAATATGTGAAAGTCTGTGAGAGCATAATGATGCTTAAAAATAATTGGGCAGCCTTGGAGGACGCTGGGGGACCCAGTCATTAGGATACCTGGCAAATGAGGGACTCAGTGAGATGTTTCTGCTTGCTTTCCAGTAAAAACCGCCACGCCTCAGAATGATGAAATGGTGGATATAGCGAAGTTCTTTTTATTTTTTATTTTTTAGTATAGTATTTTTTAGATTTTTATTTGTTTATTTGAGAGAGAAAAAGAGAGAGAGAGAGAGAAGCAGTCTCCCTGCTGAGCAGGGAGCCCGATGTGGGACTCGATCCCAGGACCCTGGGATCATGACCTGAGCCGAAGGCAGATGCTTAACCGACTGAGCCACCCAGGTGCCCCATTTTTAATTTTTATCTTTTAGTAGGGTCTACATGCAATGTGGGGCTCGAACTCTCAACCTAGATCAAGAGTCGCATGCTCTGCCGACTGAGCCAGGCAGGCGCCCCAAGGGAAGGTTCTTTTTTGTAGGATAATTCCTACTGATAAGTGCCCCTTCCTCCAAAAACAGAAAAAAAAGTAGATTATCCTATTTTGCAGTCCCCTGTGAAACGTCAGAACCAGGCAGTGGTCCTCAGTGGCCGCTAAAGCTCTTGGCTGAAAGGCTGGTGGGGAGCATAGTAATGGGGGGCTGACCACACCTGAGCCTGCCGGTTAGTCTCACCTAAGATGACCAGATAGTCTTGCCTCCCGTCGCGTAGTTGTGTGTTTCTGCCGCATCGCCTACGAGTATTTCTGCCAAAAAAGATTGAACTTGAGTCTGACGAAGTCTCTAGAACGAATTACCAGTTTACAGGAGAAACAGAGACATATGTTAACACCACCAAAGATGCCAGCAGTGATTTCCCCATTAGCATCTGCCTAATAGAAAGTGGGAAATTCTATTAGACAAATGACCTAGTTTTCCCAACCGATGGACGGCCAAGAGAAGGGAAAAAAGGAAGAGAGAAAGAGAGAGAGGAATTTTATAGATTAACAGATTTGAGAAACAGAACCCGAAAGAAAACCCGCCAAGCCCGGTATTCGTATTCCCCTCGACTTGACCACCCCAGGCACATCCAGGACACGTCACCTTCCAATCGATGACCCCCTGGGAGAGCCAGCCCTGGATACGGCCTATGCATTCCTGCCCCCCCCCCCCGCCACGTCGCTGGGATGGGACGCCCCCTTCCCCCTGCCCTACCCTCTGCTCTCCTGGTTCCCTAGGGAGAAGGTGGGGTGGCGGGCCTGTCACAAAGCTCCGTCTCATCCCTCCCCCCACGTGTCCTTCCAGCTTACTCCCAGCACCTGGACAACGAGATTAGCCACAGCAGTTACCTGGGAACCGACTACCCCACAGCCATGACCCCGACTTCCCCTCGGCGCTACTCCCCGGTGGCCAAGGACCTCCTGGGGGAGGAAGACATCCCCCGGGAACCGCGGCGAATCGTCATCCACAGAGGCTCCACGGGCCTGGGCTTCAACATTGTGGGTGGCGAGGACGGCGAGGGCATCTTCATCTCCTTCATCCTGGCCGGCGGCCCTGCGGACCTCAGCGGGGAGCTGCGGAAGGGGGACCAGATCCTCTCGGTGAGGGACGCCGGCCGCTGCCCACGCGCCCCCTCCCCTCGGGGCCGAGCGCAGAGCCCTGGGGCTGGCGCCTGGCCCCCTCTGCGGCCGCTCAGCCTCTCCCTCTCTCTAGGTGAACGGTGTTGACCTGCGCAGCGCCAGCCACGAGCAAGCTGCCATTGCCTTGAAGAACGCGGGGCAGACGGTCACCATCATCGCGCAGTATAAACCGGAAGGTACTGGCCTGGAGCTCCCCCACCGCGCGGGCGAGGATGGGCCTTGGGACGTGGTCTTGTCAGCTGGGGGCTTCAGCGGGGACTACGGAGGGCAGCGGTAGGCTGGGCCGGAGTCAGGAACCTGCTTGTCCTTTCCCAGAGTACAGCCGATTCGAGGCCAAGATCCACGACCTTCGGGAACAGCTCATGAACAGCAGCCTGGGCTCAGGGACTGCCTCCCTGCGGAGCAACCCCAAACGGGGTTTCTACATCAGGTCGAATGCTTTCCGGTTTTCTCTTGGTTGTGTGCCCCCACGCCGCCCCCAGCTCTTCCCCTCACCCCTGCCTGCCCCCTGCTCCCCACCCAGGCCTGACACCCCGCCGGGGCTCGTGGGCCCCGCTGCGGAGGTCAGCAGTTTGAAACAGCCCGTAGCAACTGGAAAGTAGCCTCTGTGCCGAGTACCCCCCTGCCTTCTGGCCCCTGCTCATCCCAGCGCTTGGGCCGGGCTACACGGTTCGGGGGCGCAGAGGTCACTGGCTGGCCGAGCAGGGGCCTGGGGGCTGTGTGGAATGTCGTGGGCACTGTGGCTCCTCGCTCCCCCCCGCCCCAACTCTGCAGCTGTCCTCAGCGCCGTCCGCTCTGGCCTGACCTCTTCCCGCAGGTCCAGACCTGCATTTCTGGCCATCTGCTCTCTGGACATGTCCCCTGGGATGGCCCCCAGGCATCTCACACTCAGCACGTCCCGACCTGGGCTCCCCACTTTCTCCCGTGTCCCCACGCTCTCGGTCTTGCTGAACCAGTCCGTGTTCCTGGCTCGCTAACGCCCTGCTAACAGGCGCCCTGTCCTCTCCGACTCCTGCCTGCAGGCGGGTCTGGCTTGGCCCTTCCCTCCCTGCTGGCCTCCAGTGCGCTCCTGGGCGCCTCCAGGCAGATCCAGACTGTCTCCCCTTTAGTCCCGTGGCTGCCTCAGTGGTCCTTCCTTCCCTCAGCCTGACCCCAGGGGTCGTGGCGGCCTGACTGGGATTTGGTCTTTATCTTTCTCATGGGAGTGCGTGGATTCTGGGTTACCTCTGTGGCTGTTCGGTGCGTGCGAGCTGCGGACCACCGTCCCCACACAGTTTGTGGGTTCCTCGTAGTCCGCGGCCCCCGTGGGAGGGTCGTCAGCCCTCTGCTCCGTTGCAGGGCTCTAGTCCAGAGGCCCGGGCGGGGTCTCGGGGTGTGAGGGGCCTCCACCTGTCGCTGACCGTCGGCCGCCCGCCCCCCAGGGCCCTGTTTGACTATGACAAGACCAAGGACTGCGGCTTCCTGAGCCAGGCCCTGAGCTTCCGTTTCGGGGACGTGCTGCATGTGATCGATGCCAGCGACGAGGAGTGGTGGCAGGCGCGGCGGGTCCACTCCGACAGCGAGACCGATGACATCGGCTTCATCCCCAGCAAACGGCGGTGAGGCTCCCCGGGGCCTGTAGCCTTCCTGCTGCAGACGCTCAGGTCCCAGAGGTCCCCGGGTGGGCAGCCTCGAGGGCACGGGCCTGCCCTCTGACTCCTTGGAGGTCCGTCTGCCGGGCACCGTCCCCCCCGTGAGCCTTTGGAGCAGGGCCCTTCGCCGGCCATCTCCCTACCCTCCCATCCTTCCATGTCCCCCACAGGGTTGAACGACGGGAGTGGTCAAGGTTAAAGGCCAAGGTAGGTGGGGGGAGTGAGCTTGGGGGGCGGAGCGGGGCCTCCCGGGTGGCACTCCGCCAAGCACGTGGCCTGCTCTCTCTCCGCAGGACTGGGGTTCCGGCTCTGGATCACAGGGTAGGTAGGATCAGCCTGGCCACCTGGGGAGAGGGAGCCCTGAGCTGCTCTCGGTATCCTCAGGACGGCGACGCGGGGCCCCGAGTCCCCTCAGAGCCCCTCGCAGATGCCCTGCCTCCCACTAGGTCGAGAAGACTCCGTTCTGAGCTATGAGACGGTGACGCAGATGGAAGGTAAGTCCCGGCCCGGAGGTCCCCCGGCCCTGCCCCGCCGCTCCACCCCGGGGTCCGCCTGAGCTGGCTCTCTGTCCTCAGTGCACTACGCTCGCCCCATCATCATCCTTGGGCCCACCAAGGACCGAGCCAACGATGACCTGCTCTCCGAGTTCCCCGACAAGTTCGGATCCTGTGTTCCCCGTGAGTGCCATGGCCCTGGGCCGGGAAGGGCGGTGGGGGCGGGGCCCGGGGGGCCTCAGGCAGCGCGGCCGCAGGGGTTGGGGTGCAGGAGGACATGGGGGTTCTCAGAGCAGGGGTGCTTCTCAGCTGCTGTCAGGCTGCACAGCCATCGTTCGAGGTCGGGGGCGGTGAGGGGGGCAGGGGCCCTGGGAGCCGGGGTGCTGTCCTCCCATTCTTGGTCTCCCCACCAGCCCCCTTCCACGCAGGACAGCGGGCACCGCGGCGGTGTTGCAGGCAGGCTTTACGCTGGAGGGACGGTGCTTAGATCTTTGGGGGGGTGGGGTGGCTTCTGGCAGATACGACGCGGCCCAAGCGGGAGTATGAGATAGATGGCCGGGACTACCACTTCGTGTCCTCCCGGGAGAAAATGGAGAAGGACATCCAGGCGCACAAGTTCATCGAGGCCGGCCAGTACAACAGCCACCTCTACGGGACGAGCGTCCAATCCGTGCGGGAGGTGGCCGAGCAGGTAGGACCCGCGGGCACCCAGCCTCTTCCTCCTCCCCTCTCCCCTCCCCATGGCCTTCCCCAGCTCTCTCTAACTCTCTCTCTCTCTCTGTCTCTTTCCCTGCTGGGTCTCCACTCCCTCCTCCGCCTCCTTCTCCTCTTGGGTAACTCTGTCTGACCGCCTGCTCCCCTGCCTCCTCCCTCCCTCACTTGCTTCCTGACCCCAAACTCTTCACCGCCATCTGTCCCCTCTCCTCCCCTTCCCTCCTCTCCTCCTTGCCCCATTTCTCCTCTCTTCCTCCGGCCTTGCCCTTGGTGGCTTGGCCTGCCCAACTTGGTCCCTCCTTCTGTCCCTCTCCCCTGTGGCCCTTTGCCCTCACCTGTTCCCGGGGTCTACACCCCCCTCTCCGGCTCCTCTGCCTCCTCCTTTTCTCCCCGCTGCCCCCCACCCTGCCCTCTCTCCCTCCATGGCTCCGTTCTCCATCTGCCTCTCCTCCCTCCCACCTGTCTCCTTGTTTCTTCCATCTGTCTGTCCTCTGTCTACTCCCCCCATCCTACTTCCTCTCTCCTTTCCCCTTACTTTCTACTGCTCCTGCCCTCCACACCCCCACCCTGCTCACTGCTGCCCCTCTGGCCTTTTCTCTGCCCCATCTTCTGGGTCCCCATCCTGCCTGTCCCTCACCCCTCCCTCGTTCCCTCCGACCCCCTCCTCCTGTGCTGGCTTCTCCCCTTGTTCTCCGTCTGCCCCTTCCTTTTTCTCTCTGTCTTTCACGCTGTCTGTCCGTACCCCCTTCCCACCTTGACTCCCTGCCCACCTGTCTTTTCACATCCATGTCACTGCCCCTTTGGGCAACCTCCCGTCCCCCACCTTTCCACGTCCTGTGTCCTGTCCCGGCACCTCTGTCTGTCCTTGCCCGCCACCTGCCGGTCCCCCTCCGCCCACCCTGCCTGCCCCCAGGGGAAGCACTGCATCCTCGATGTCTCGGCCAATGCCGTGCGGCGGCTGCAGGCGGCCCACCTGCACCCTATCGCCATCTTCATCCGCCCCCGCTCCCTGGAGAATGTGCTGTGAGTATGGTCCCGGGGGCCTCCCCTCAGCCCCCCACACCCGTGGCCCCAGGCCTCAGAGGGCTTCTGCCGAACGCTCCCCTCAGAACCTGGGACAGCAGCTCCAGCAGCCCTCGAGGGGGATCTGCCCCGGGAGCTGGAGCCTAGAGGATGTGGGGGAATCCTAGACCTTTCCCTTCCTCTCCAGCCTCGGGCTGGGCAGGACTGGGACTCCCAGCAGCCCCTGGGGCATACACCTGCTGGGACGAGCCAGGCCTTGCAGGCTGTTGGGCGTTAGAGTCTGAGCGCCTTCACTGGGGCTGAAGGCCGGAAGGATGAGGCTCTGGAGAGGTCCCCCGAGTGGCCACACCTGGCTGGGGTGGGGCGGGGCGGGGTGGGGAGGGGGCGGTCATCGCGGCCCCAGAGGATATTGGGAATTGTGTTTTTTTGCTACAAGCTTCACACGAGATAATAGTGGTGACCACGTAAGGTCCCTGGACGGAGGAGGTGAAAGGCGGGGCGGGACGCACGGTCAGGTGCATGTCTCTCTTGCTGTCCACAGAGAGGTCAATAAGCGGATCACAGAGGAACAAGCCCGCAAAGCCTTCGACAGAGCCACCAAGCTGGAGCAGGAATTCACAGAATGCTTCTCAGGTGAGCCCCCCCCGCCCCCCCGCTTGGGTGCCGCCAAGGGGCCCTCTTGGGGTGGGTGCGGCCGGCACAGGCGCCCCTTGCTCTGGGCGGGGCGACCAGCCTCACGGCCTGCTCCCTCCCGCCCCCAGCCATCGTGGAGGGCGACAGCTTTGAGGAGATCTACCACAAGGTGAAGCGTGTCATCGAGGACCTCTCAGGCCCCTACATCTGGGTCCCGGCCCGAGAGAGACTCTGACTCCTGCCCTGGCGTGGCCTGGACTTGCCCCGCCTCCCTCATGCGGGCCCCTTGGTCTGGACTGAATTGCCCGAGCCCTTTGCGCCCCCTAGCCTCCCTCCCGTCCCTTCTTATTTATTTCCTTTCTAACTGGATCCAGCCCTGGAGGGGGGACACTCCCCTGCATGTATCCCCGCACCCCAGAACTGGGCTCCGGAACCCCAGGAACCTGGGGTCTGGGGGGGGAGCCGGGCTCCTGGTCCCGAGCCCGTGCTCCTGAGGACCCGAGTCCCTGCCCGCCCCCAACGCACACACAAGCCCAGCGGGGGCCGCCTGCCCTCCCCCCCTTCTCCCACACACATTCCAGAAGTCAGGGCCCCCTCAAGGAGCACCCCACTGCAGGGACGCAGGGCCACAGGCCTCCTCTGTCTCCTGAGGCAAGGCCTGTGGCCCCCCTGCCCCCGTCAGAACTCCCCAGGTCCCTTGGTTTACCATTTATTTTTTCCCATTTTTTTTTCTTCTCAAAGGTGGTTTTTTGGGGGGATAAGTGGGGGGACCCTACTGTGGGCCCCCTGCCTTCCACAGGCCCCCCACCTTTTTTCTTTGCCGGTTTGCATGAGTGGAAGGTCTAACTGTGGCTTTTTTTTTTTTTCCTGGGATTTATTTTTTATTTTATTTTATTTTACTTTTTTTTTTTGGGAAAGGGGAGGGATGGGTCTAGGGAGTGGGAGCGTGGGAGGGAGGGTGGGGGGCAGGGGTTGGGGGTCGGGCGTCCGGGAGCCAGGGGAAGACTGGAAATGCTGCCGCCTTCTGCAATTTATTTATTTTTTTCTTTTGAGAGAGTGAAAGGAAGAGACAGATACTTGAAACCTGGTGTGTGGCCTGGTTATTTGGGACCCGGGTGAGGAGGGAGACATGGTGGGGGCATAGGGACGGGTCTGGTAGTCAGATCTTTCTTCATGCTAGCCCAGAGAGGGGAGAGTGGCCTGAAAGGGTTCTTGGAGGGACCCTGAAACCAGGGACCCCAAGTCAGTAGTAAAGTCTGGGCCTGGGAAGGGCTGGAGGCACTGTCCAAAATCACTGACAGACCCAGAAAGACGGGCATGGGGTCCCTGCAAACTTGGCCCATCCCTGATCACTCCCCTGGGCCATCTGGGGCCTATCGGGCAGCATGACGCTCTCGAAAGGAAAATATAGAGGAAACTTTCTTGGTTCAGGTTCATAGAGTTGTGGACAGAGCTGGGCTCTGGCAATGATGTTTACAGAGATTTGTTGGTAAGAAATGCCCTGTAAAATATTTATTCATTGGATTTCTTTATGTCCCATCTGTAGAAAGTTCGAAGCAGCTTTGCCAATAATCAGGGTAGGAGAATGGAACCTCGATACCAAAGATGAAAAAAAAAGCAAAAACAGATGTAGTAGCTGTGAGGGGAAGTGCAATCTCTGAGCTTCCTGGTAGACGGGGCAGAAAGGGAAACGGTCCATCACCTAGTTCTTTCTTATAAAGGAGCAAGAAAGTTCTGGTTCTTTTAGGGAGTCAGATTTCCCTACCCTAAGCCTCGCTGAAGCTTCTCAGATGCTGTTGTGTAGGGTGTCGGTTCTCGGCTTTTCTTCTGCCACTGTTCATATGCTTGATAGGCCCGTGCCAGGAAGTCCTCAGCTGCAGCAGACGTGAGCCATTGCTGCTCCCTGTGATTCAGGGGTCTCCGGGGGGAAGGCCGAGGTGGAGGGTACTGAGAGTTGAGATGGTTAAGCCTGGAACAGTGCAGAAGTTAAGAGTCGGATGCCAAAGATCGACCCCGGGCCTAAGCTGATCCAAGGACTGCGGGAGAGATCTCGAGCGGGGTGTCCCTTACACCGGTGGTCCTCTCCATGGGCTGCCCGGTGCAGACTTGTGCGCACGGCTCTAAACAAGAATCCTGGGGGTAGGCCCCGGGGGTCTGCGTGTCAGGAAACCTCCCAGGTGACTCTGATGTCTTGCTGGGCGCAGAAGCGTGGCTTCCAAGGATGTTTCTCAAAGAATCCTTCTTTTAGCTTGGTTGTGCGTAGGAGCAGACGGTTTGAGGCTGTGCTGATGTTCTCTCCCACCGGCCGGAGGGAGAAATCCGTGAGCTGAGGAAGGTGTGTGCCAGGTAACGCGTCTGCATCTCGGGGGTTAAGGAGAGTTCACTGAGCAGGGGCAGAATCCCCTAATTCTGCATGTGTCACTTTTTCGATTATGAAAGGAATACATGTACCTTATAAAAATTCAAATAAATATAGACATGCATATGGTTAAAAAAAAAGAAGCTCCCTCCCCATCTCCTTCCACACGCTCCTCAGAGAAAAGCGCTTTGGCAGTTTGTGGTGTGTTCTTCCAAATCTATAAAGAGCTCTTCCCTGGCCGGTTAAGGAGACCGTATGTTTGAGTGGATAGGCGCACTGGATTCCCAAGCAGACTGGGGTTCAAAGCCTGACTCCTCTTCTTCACTCCCCCGCGATTTCTTCCGACAAGTGCTTATTTGGCTCTCCCTGGGTGCCGAGCAGCGTTGGAAATGCTGCGAGTGCAATATCCTGGCCCTCGGGGACCCTGGGGCCCTGGCAGTGGGGACCGCAGACCATAGGAAGTGAAGGAATGCAGATCCAGAAATGACGATGGTCCTAGCGAGCAAAGACAGCGGCCTGGCGGTGCGCGTCTCTGCTGGTGTAGACGGGGCTCAGGGAGGCGTCTTCTTGGAGCATCACTTGAGGTGCGGCCCGCGGGGGGAGGAGGCGTCGGGCGGCTGGTGTGCCAGGTGGAGAGAGCGGGGAAGGGCGAGGTGGGAGGACAGAAAGAGGTCACTGGGGTGGAGCGGGCTGGGGGGAAGGAGACAGAGAGGAGTCAGAGAAGTGAGCGATTCGTGGGTTTGATAGAAAGTGCCCTGCAAAGCCGGCGGCGCGTGGCAGGTGGGCGCGGCGGGGCTGCCCCACGCGGGGCGGGGGGTGGGGGGGCGCGAAGGCGCGGCAGGGGGCGCTAGAGAGCCAGGCGGGCGGCGCTGCGCCCGGAGGACGAGAGGGGGCCGGGGCTCAGGGCGCAACTTGTGTGAGCCTCAGCTTCTCCAGGACCAGTAACCGCCGACCTCGCTGGATTGCCGCGAGGAGCAAAGGCACGGCGCACGTAGGTCCTCGGCACACAGCCCCGCTCGGGCTGGGAAGCGGTGGCCATGATTGCTGTTGGCCTCTTGGTCTGTTCTTCAGTTAAATAAAACTGGAAACGTGGCGTTTTCATTTTTTCTAAATGAACACCTCTAAATAAAAGTGGGAAAGAGGAGTGGACTGGTCCCGAGTCCCGGAATCCTGGCTGGCCCAACACGGAAGCCAGGACGGAAAGTTCTCGCCCAGCAGCAGGGGCTACGGGGGGAGCCTTTTCCTTCGTGGGGGTTCCCAGCACTGGGCCCCCAGCTGTGCACCACTCCCTTGGCCTCCCCTGCCTCATCTCCACCCGGGCCTTGCTCAGCTTCTCCTAGATTTGGGGAGCCCAGGGCACCCTCTTTGGAAAGCCTTCTGTTCACCCCTCTTGGAGAGGCTTTCCAGGTGCCTGACTTGGCAGCCAGACGATGAGAGACCCTAGGGGGGCCTGCTCTGGGTGGGTCTGGGCGAAGCCTGAGGGGGCTCAGCACCCAGGTCTTCTGCACAGAAGGGGAGACTGTCTTCACCCAGCCAACACACCAGGCCCCCAGTTCTGTCCCAGGGGAGTTGCTGACCACCCTCCGGGACATGGGGAGAGAGGTGCTCTGCTGTCCTGACTCCAGCTGTCCCCCCTCCCGGCATTCATGGGCCCTGGGGGGCTAACCCAGCTCTCTCGCCATGCTGCTAGTGATGAGAATCCAAGTAGCCAGCACGTGCTGAGCGCCTATGGTGTCCCAGGCCCCGTGCTAAGCGCTTTTCACTCATCCTCTAATCATTTAACCTTGGCAATAACTCTCTGAGCTGGGCATTAAACCCACTCTCCAGATAAGGGCAAGGTGAGCTCAGATCTGTCTGAGGGCGGGCCTCATTCTGCCTCGGCTTCCCTGCCCCACACCCCTTCCTGGGGATCCCCCAGCCTTCAGTGCCCTCCCTTCCCTCTGTTCTCTGGGGCCACCCCCCCTGCCTGGAAGCACTTGCTTTTCCTGACTCACCCCACGGATCGGAGGCCCTTCGCCCTCTCTCCCTGGCAGTCCGAACCTGGCACTTGGGCTCAGCCCCACTTCTCGGCCTGTAGGACCTGCGGTGCTGGGGATCTTTCTTCCGCTTCCTCCACCAGCAGGGACTGTCCGGGCTGCTTCCTTCCCACCCCATCTCCCGGGGCGCGCTTCATTGCAGGCCGCATCTGGGCAACACTCAAGCTGCTCCCGTCAGTGTCTCCAGCCCAGACACCTCTGTGGACTCCAGACCCGTCTTCAGCAACCTTCCGGACCCACTTACCTGCACCGATGCCCCCTACCCCACGCCAATTCCCTCCCTCATGAAATTTCAGCCACACGGTCCAATCCCATCCTCTGCTCAAGTCCTGCCCATGGGACCTCCCCTCTCTGGCCTCCAGTCTCACAGATTCCCCCTGGGACCCAGCTCCCCGCCTCTCAGCGGCCCACCTCGGACCCACCACCCACCCCCGGGGCCGGGCCACTGTTTAACTAACAGATCTGCCTTGCCTGCACCTTCTCATGGGTCTCGGAGCCTGTAGCCAGGGTCTGCGACTTTGTTGTTCAGGTGCCCCAGCTGTAAAATGTTTCTTGATCGCCCAGGAGGTGGGAGCGCCAGGTTCCCGGCCCAGCCTCCCTGGACCGCTCTCTGCATGAGCTCCAGAACCCTCGGGAAGTGTCCTCAGAGGGGAAGGCGTCACTTTGCATGAAGTGTGGTTGGCAGCGCTCTAAAGGTAGCCCCCAAGATCCCACGCTGTCATCCCCGGAACCCGGATACGATGATTGTGCTCTATGCAGTTGACCTTATATACGACCACGTGTAATGTTGTAAGCACAGATGGCCTTAAGCAAAGATTTTCCAAGTGGACCTAATCTAATCGCACGGGCCCCTCTGAAACCATAGAGGAAGTCTGATCTGAAGCAGGAGAAAGATTCCACGCGCTGTTGCTGACTTTGAAGATGGAGGGGGCCACGTGACAAGGAGCGTGGGTGGCCCCTGGCTGACAGCCAGCAAGGAAAGGGGGACCTCAGTCCTACAGCTGCAAGGAACTGGGTTCTCTCAGCCTCCTGAACATGTTAGAAGCATGTTCTTTTCCTCCTTTGCCTCCATTAACGAAGACAGTCCTGCCAGCACTTTGGTCTCAGCTTTGTGAGAGGAGAGCAGAGGACCCAGCTGGACTGTGAGCTAATAAATGGGTCTTATTTTAAGCCACTAAGTTTGTGATACTTAGTTACTCAGCAGTAGAGAACTAACACACGAGGCCCTATGTCCCTGAAGAGCTTGCATAATTTCATATATATATGAAATTATATTATTTTCATATATATATTACTATATATATTACTATATATATTAATTATATATATAATTAATATATTAATTATATATATATTTAAAAGTAGGCTCCACACCCAACGTGGGGTTCGAACTCACAACCCTGAGATCAAGAGTTGCAGGCTCGGGGCGCCTGGGTGGCATAGCGGTTGAGCGTCTGCCTTCGGCTCAGGGCATGATCCCGGCGTTCTGGGATCGAGCCCCACATCAGGCTCCTCCGCTATGAGCTTGCTTCTTCCTCTCCCACTCCCCCTGCTTGTGTTCCCTCTCTCGCTGGCTGTCTCTATCTCTGTCGAATAAATAAATAAAATCGTAAAAAAAAAAAAAAAGTTGCAGGCTCTACCGACTGAGCCAGCGGACATTCCTAAGATATATATTATTAAAGGAATAAATGTAAGAGGTGGGTGAGTTCTCAGCATAAACACACCATCATTGTGGCATAGTTTTCTTTTTGCTACTTTTTAGTTTCTTCGGAGTGTCTCTGGTATTTTGCGGGAGGCTCCCTTGCAAATTAGCGGTGGTCAGTGTATTATGCTGTTCGTCTGGCTTTCTTCATGTTTTATCACCCACGACTCACATTCTAAAGCTATTGGCTTCGGAGAACATTTGTCAGCACCGATCTGCGTCCTGCTCCCTAATCAGTGGGTTTGGGGAACGCGGTTATAGGTAAAAACCAGATTGCAGAGACATCGTATCCCAGTGTAATATGCAAACAGAGGAATGCACAAATCCTAAGTATACAGCTTTTCTTCGGTTGCATAAATGGAACACGCCCATGCAACCGGGGTCCAGATCGAGAAGCTGAACATTTCCGTTACCCAGAAGCCCTCTTGCGCTACTTTGCAGTCCTTGCTTCCGCAAGAGTAACCACTATTGTGCCCAAAGCTGCGTAGGTTTGTTTGCCTGAATAAACCAGGTTGCGGGTGATGATATCAGAGAATGCTAAACTCACAGCCCCATAGTCCCCAAGATGACTGGCCACAGTCCCAGTGCGTACCAACAACAGGGGCTTCTCAGGACGCAGACAGATGAGGGTGTGCCCGGGCCTTTCATATTTCATGAAAGGACCGCGTTCCTGAAGGTCGCATGTAATGTAAAACTCTCATGATAAAGTCTAGTTCTGTCACTGAAATGACTGTAACATAGGGTTTGCACAAAACTTCTCATTTGGGACCTAAAGCGAGACTAATTAACATCTTTAATATTGCCCAATTTCTAATTTAGCATAATTTGAATCCACACACACCTCCCTGAATCCCCCGTGGGGCTGTGCTTTAGCTTCTCGGGGACCCCAGGGCCCAGCCGCTGTGACACTATGGGATCCCGGTTCTGGATTTGTTTTGGGGACAGAGCCCAGGTCCTGGAGTTGGAGGCTTACATTCCAGTCCTCCTTGGTCGTCGTTGTCTGCTGCCTCCTTGCACTCCATAACCCTGAGTAAGCTCTTACCTGCTGGGACTGCGCTCTGGGGTGCATGAGAGGAGCTCACGGATGAGAAGCCCGGACACACAGTAGGAACCAAGGGGAGCTTGTTGGCCCCAGTCCCAGCTGGGGTGGGAAAAGCCTGCTCTCCTGTAGCTCCCCCCAACACCCCCATGCTGCCTGGACTTTGCTCCCTGGGAGAGTGAAGCCAGTGAGCCCCAAGCAGGAGAGCCCCGCCACTGAGCCTCCCCAGGAGGCTGGGGCCCAGGCTCAAATGCCAGGGTCAGGGCCCAGATTGGGCAAGAGCAGAGCGTGGGGCCCCCTGATCCTGGTCAGTGATATTTGGAAACACCAACAATTCTGGGAAATTTAGCAGCAGGAAGTGAAAGGAGGGAGGGGTAGAAGGAAATGGCAGGGTGCACCCCTTAGCACCTCCTGGCCTGGCTCCCCAACCCAAACCATAAAGAGATTAGTGAGGTGACTGGCAGGGGAGTGAGGGGGAGGGGCACAGACCAGGAGATTCCCCCTCCCTGGGGAGGAAAGCAGGGGCGGCCCATCCCCCACTCCCACTCCACACATCTCCAGAGTTCCAAATCCTTTTTCACCTCTGTTTACTGTCCAAAGTCCTGGGCACTGGGGATGCCAGGTTCGGATTGTTGGGACACACAGACACACAGACACGAAGACGACAAGCAGCGCTCAGGGGCCCTCATATGGACCCTGCTCCCTCCCCTCCCATCGTCCAGGGCTGTCTGTGCACCCCAAGTCTCCAGGCTTCAGCCCCCTTCTTAGCCTAGGATCTGCACAGCATTGAGGGATCCAGGAACCAACCTCAAGACCGTCAGCAAGTAAGAGGGGAAGAAAGGCAGGGGGACCAATGGGTGGGGTGGCGGGTGCTGCGAGGGAAGACTTCAGAGGATTAAGTTTGGATGTCAGGCCTGGGAGGGAATGGGAGAAAGAAAGTTCTCCTGCAGCCACCAATCACTTAGAAACGGACTGCACCCCACAGCTCCACTCGGCCCCAACCTCAGCCCTAACCCCAGCCTTGTGCTAGGCCCAGGTCCAGCCAGCCCTACCATGACAAATGACTACCAGGACCTTCAGCGTCTGGACAACGAGGACAATGACCACCAGCTCCGACGAGGTAAGGGGACGCCCCCTTCCAGTTCTGAAGGGTGAGCATGAGCTGGCTCTTGCCCACTTGCCTCAGCTCCCCCTTCCTTCTGTGACCCCTGACCCCTGGCCCCGGCTCTGAGCTGCCTCCCTTGGGGGAGGTGCCAGCCCTTTCTCTGTGCCGACTCCTGAGTCTTGCCAGGTCACCCACTGCTCAGAGGCTTGGGGAGGGTGCGGATCCAGGGGCCCAGGTGTAACCGGGAAAGTTAGGGCCCCCCTTCTTCCCTCTAACACCTGGTGAGCCTTGGCCACGCGCGTGTGAGTGTGAGAGCACCGGCTGCCAGGGACCATTTGGTCAAGGGGTCAGACTTCTGTGAGGAGGCCGAGGGACCCAGTATCCGAGGAGGAGGAGGCCCCCGTCCAACAAGAACAAGCCCCCCTTCTTTCTCCTGCGAGCAGGGGTGCTGTTTGGGCTAAGGAGGAGGGCGCTTAGGGATGGGGGTGGGGGAAGGGCTGCAGGTGGGGGCGACTTGGGGGACTCTGGCTGCTCTGTCTTCTCTCCCTGCGCCCAGCCAGAGGAATGGGATTCATGGGGAGAGAAAGAAACCTCCTCTTCTTTCCCCGTCTTTCCGGGGTGGGGGTGGGGACAGTGACCCCAGCCAGGCGCCCACTCCTCCTTGTCCCTCCTGCGGGCAAGCTCCAGGCACGAATGAAGTTCATCTGCGTCAGTGACACAGTCCGGCCACTAGGTGTCAGCAAAGGCTCAGGGCCCGGGCGGGCTGGGCCGGGTCCACGCTGGGTGCCCCCCTCCAGCGGCCTCTGGCCCCTCAGGGTCCCCGACCTCCCAGATTTCTTAATCTATACGGTTCCTCCTAGTCCCGGAGAGGGGCCTTAGCCCGCTCGCCTCCCGCGGCCCCAGAGCTGCCCGGGCGCCCCCGTGTCCCTGAGACCCCATGCCCTCTCTCGCTAGTGCCGCCTCCCCCGCAGCCGCTGTTTCGGAGGCTCTGCTCCGGACCCTGCCTCCTCCTGCTCTCGCTGGGCCTCGGCCTCCTGCTGTTGGTGGTCGTCTGTGTCATCGGATCCCAGAGTGGGTGCCCTGGGAGTGGGCTGGGAGGGGAGACCTGCTGGGGGCTGCGGGGGTGACAGGGCTGGGAGAGGGCTGGCTTCGGTGCTGGCGGACGCGGCCCCCTCATTTCGCGCTCTGCACACCCCCTCCCGCCCAGACTCCAAGCTGCGGGAGGAGCTGCAGGCCCTGAGAGAGACTTTCAGCAACTTCACGGAGAGCACGGAGGTCGAGGTCAAGGCCCTGAGCAGCCAGGGTGAGGGGGCCTGGGGCTGGGGCTGGGGGGCCGCGGAACGCGAGGGATGCGGGGGCGCTGAGCAGGTGTCTTCCCAGGAGGAAGTGTGGGCAGAAAGATGAAGTCGCTGGAGTCCCAGCTGGAGAAGCAGCAGCAGGATCTGAGTGAAGGTCAGACACAGAGCGTGTGCGCCTGGGCGCGCAGGATACGGGGGTCCCCCGGGCCAAACCCAGGGGTCTCGCGGCGCGCGTGACGGATCTCCCGGCCCCCGCCCTCGGCCCCGCAGATCACTCGGGCCTGCTGCTCCACGTGAAGCAGTTCGTGTCGGACCTGCGGAGCCTGAGCTGTCAGATGGCCGTGCTCCACGGCAACGGTGAGGAGGCGGGGGCGCGCGCGCGCTCGGCCGCCCACCACCCCGCGGGCAGCGCCTCAGCGCCTCCACCCTCCCCTGCCCCCCAGGCTCCGGGAGGACCTGCTGCCCGGTCAACTGGCTGGAGTACGAGAGCAGCTGCTACTGGTTCTCCCGCTCCGGGAAGTCCTGGGCGGAGGCCGACAAGTACTGCCAGCTGGAGAGCGCGCACCTGGTGGTGGTGGGCTCCTGGGACGAGCAGGTGGGCGCCGCTGGGCTCGCGCGCGGGGGGCGGGGCTGGCGGCTCCGGGGAGCTCTCACCACCCGCTCCCCGCCCCCCAGAAGTTCGTCCAGCACCACATGGGTCCTGTGAACACCTGGATGGGCCTCACCGACCAGAGTGGGCTCTGGAAGTGGGTGGACGGGACGGACTACGAGACGGGCTTCAAGTGAGTGTGTGCGCCCCCGCGGGTCCCCGGGGCTCGGCTGGAGAGGGGCAGGGGTGGGGGCGCACATCCGCTCGTCTCCGCAGGAACTGGAGGCCAGAGCAGCCGGACGACTGGTACGGGCACGGGCTCGGGGGAGGCGAGGACTGCGCGCACTTCACCGACGATGGCCGCTGGAACGACGACGTGTGCCAGAGGCCCTACCGCTGGGTGTGCGAGACAGCGCTCGAGCCCCCCAGCTAGGAGCCTCCTCTCCCCTAATTTATTTCCTCGATGCCTCCACCTGCCCCGAGGGTCACTCCCGTCAGGGGGGCATCCCCCACCATCTCGGGGATGGCTGATCTAGGGTTTTAAGGGAAGGGGAAAGACAATGCTGAGGAACCTACAATCACGTTTTGAGGGACAGGGAGATCGACACCCCTGTCATCTGCCACAGACTGCAGGGTATGGTCAGCCTTTTTTAGAGTAAAAAGAACAGAAATATTTTAAACGTGCCATGCGTTGTCTGGTTATTGGGCATTAGGAATTGGGAGTGGGCTGGTGGGTGGGAAGCCTGGGGCAGGCCGCGGGGCCTGGTGAGAACCCCACAGGCTTTGGTACTTACAAGGGTGGGAATTAGGGCTCCTGTTGGGAGTCTCCCCTGTAAAGGTGTCCCGTTGCTGGGGACCGCTGCACCTGCGGCAATCCCCTAGGACCGGAATCACCCCCATGTGTCCAAAGGCTTCGAATGAAGCTCGCTGGTGTCTGTTGCCCGCGTTATAGTGGACAGAGGCAGTGTCCACACACAGGCAACAAGTACGGTGAACGTGAAGACGAGCCCACTGCCAAGACCCACCGAACCTGCGAAGGAAGCCAGAAAGGCGGGAGCACGGCGGAGAAGCCCCCAGATAAACAGAACCCGCAAGCCAGGATGGGAGTTCACGGAACGAACAGACCAAGACTTTGCAGACACTTATGGGCTTATCAGCAAACATCGAATGAACACAAAAGTAGAGACAAAAAGATCTACCGGCATATGAAGGCCTCACCATCTTTCCAGATAACATTGCCTATAAGAGAAAATAACCGTGAAACAGGCAATTGAGAAATGAACAAGGAGAGCCCTACACGCTGAGGTTCTCGGGAGGAAAGCTGTGTAGACTTAAGCACGTTTGTTAAAAAACGAGGTTGAATGGAAATAAGCTGTTTCAACTCAAGGAACTTGAAAAAGAATAAAACCCCTCAAAATAGAAGGCAGGGATTTAGTACAAAATCGTCAACCACAGGGTATATACTCTATTCAAGCACACTGGGACATTTTTAAAAAATTGAGCAAATCCTGGGCCATCAAGCGAGTTTTAACAAATTTCTAATAGAGAATTTCCACTATAATGACCAGAAAGGTTAAATTCCTATATAAACCATTAGCAAACCCAATCAAATGATATCTTAAAAAGATAACACGTTGGGGCACCTGGGTGGCTCAGTCGGTTAAGCATCTGCCTTTGGCTCAGGTAGGGATCTGGGCGTCCTGGGATCGAGCCCCACATCGGGCTCCCGGCTCAGCAGAGAGCCTGCTTCTCCCTCTCCCTCTGCAGCTCTCCCTGCTTGTGCTCTCTCTCTAAGATAAATAAATAAAATCTTAAAAAAACAAATCTTAAAAGATAACACATTTGCCAGAGAAAGAAAAATACCAAATGGTATTTGAAATATTTGTACATATTTCATACGTAGAATTTAGAAATGAAACAAATGAGCAAAGGGGAAAAAAAGAGAGACAAACCAAGAACCAGACCCTGAACTTTAGAGAAGAAACTGAAGGTCGTGGGGCGGGGTGGGGGGGGGTGGGAATGGGTGGAACAGGTGATGGACATTAAGGAGCGCACCTGTGATGAGCACCAGGTGTGTATGGAAGTGAGGAATCACTAAATTCTGCACCTGAGACTAATATTACACTATACGTGAACTAGCTGGAAATAAAAAAAAAAACTTGGAAAAAGAAGAAAGAATTCAAAGATGGTTTAGCATCAGGAAAATCTATTAATAAAATAGACTCAGGGAGTACAAAGGAAAAAATTACACAATGTGGAAAAAGCACTTGGCAACCTTTTTTAGGACCTCAGCTGCTGCTTTTTGTCGCTCTACAAGCCCACACTGTAGATTCCATCAGTCTTCCATGATGTCTGCCCCGCTCCAGCCATGACGCCTTTCAGGCAAGAGAAAGGAGAAAAGAGTCAGAGGAAAGTACCTCTCTGTGAGGACACTTCTGGAAGCTGTATGCACGTCAGCTTACATCTGTTTGATGAGAACTGGTCCCAGGGCAACAGCCCCAAATGGGACTGAGATGTGAACTCTATATTCTAAGGGGGTCAGATTTCAGCTAAAAGCAAGGGGATTTTATTGAAGTGGAGCGGGAGTCAGCAAACCGTGGCCCTTACCTGTTTTTGTAAATATTGGGGTTTTTTTGTTTTTTTTTTTAGATTTTTATTTATTTATTTGACACAGCGAGAGCGAGAAAGAGCACAGCAGGGGGAGCAGACAGGGAGAGGGAGAAGCAGACTCCCCACTGAGCAGGGAGCCCAGATGCTTGGACTCGATCCCAGGACCCTGAGATCATGACCTGAGCCGAAGGAGCCACCAGGCAACCCTGTCAATAAAATGTGTTTTTGGCATCCCCACTGGGACTCGAATGTATATAAAGCTTTATTGGAATCGGCCATGCTCATTTCTTTACATTCTGCTTGTGACTGTTTTCATGCAAGAGGCAGAATTGAGTAGTTAGGACAAAGCCAGCAAAACCAAAAATATTTGCTGTCTGACTCTTTGCAGAAAACGTTTGCGGGATGCCTGGGTGGCTCAGTCCCCGAAGCGTCTGCCTTCAGCTCGGGTCATGATCTCAGGGTCCTGGGATCGAGCCCTGCGTTGGGCTCCCTGCTCTGCGGGGAGTCTGCTTCTCCCTCTGCCTCTGCTGCTCCCCCTGCTTGTGCTCTCAATCTCTCTCTCTGACAAATAAACAAGAAAAATCTTAAAAAAAAAAAAAAAAGAAAGAAAGAAAGAAAGAAAGAAAGAAAGAAAAGACGTTGGCTGCTTCCTGGTATACAGTAAAGGGGAGATGGGTATTGGGGTCAGTTAGAAGTCTCTGGCCCACTGCCATTAGTGCTGCTGTTTGACACCGTCGCCGGGGTATCCTGGCCAAACTGCGGAAAGCAGGAAAAGGCATCAGAGGTAAGAACTGGAAAGGAAGACATAAAACAATACCATCATTTACCCGGAAATTCAACACCATCAACAAACAATTAGGCCTAACAAGAAGTTTTGGCAGGTGCACTGGTCAGCTATCAACACTCCGATCTACAAAGACTATACAAGACAAAAATAAAATTCTTTCCAATTAATCTGTAAATTCAGTGCAGTAACACACAGCTCAGTTGGGTTTTTAGAAGCAACTTAATCTTTTTCAAAAATATAGAAAGGGGGGGTGTAGAGATTACTTAAAATAAAAATAAATAAATATATATATATTTATAAAGAGAAAGATAAAAGTCAGTTTGGGGAAAAAAAGGAAGCAAAAATCAGGTAAAAGGAAACCAGCCTGACCAGACATTAGAACATATTACAAAGACATATTCATAGAAACGATACGGTAATATTACCAAAACGGACCAGTGGTATGGAAGACGGAGCTCAGAGGCAGAGTATGCACCAATGAGAAGTCAATATACAATAAATGGACACCTCGAATGGGTGGAGGAAGGAGGCTGGGAAAGCTGGTTTTCCAGATGAAGTGGAAAAAATCCATACCTTGGTGTAGGAAAGACTTTAGGGTTCGAAGTAAAGGCCCAAGAAAGAATTCTCCAGACAGCTTTGGTGCAAAAAGATGGTTTTATTAAAGCCCGAGACAGGACGGGGTGGGGGGGGGCAGAAAGAGCCACACTGGGGTCATGAGGAGTGGCCCATTATATACTTTCAAGTTGGGAGGTGGTTAGCAATACAGTAAGCCTGCCAGGTATTTTGGAAACAAGGTTTCCAGGACCCTGAGGGGGCTGGCTATTGTCGGGAAAAGGTCATTCATTACCATCTAATAAAACCCGAGTCATGAGACCCTGCAGATGTGGGATCGGGGTCGGATTGGTGGCCAGATGCTGGGGCTGATCGCCAACGTGCATCTCCGGGGAGTAGAGATAAAGGAAGTTTCCAAAGGAATTTTTACATGTTAAAGTAGACTTATGGGATCCTGGGGGTTGGACCTAAGATTGCCTTTTGCCCTTAGCAAAGTATCAACATCGAGGGGGCTGAGTCCCTAGAGGAAGGTCACTCTGCCTGTTTCAAGGACTCATCAGCGGGCGTAGATAGTAAGGAAATTTAATGATTGTTCTGCCTTTGTTTCCCATGTCATACCTAACAATACATATGCAGGTGGATGCTGGATGGATTGGAGACCTAAATAGAAAAGATAGGGGCGCCTGGGTGGCTCAGTCGTTAAGCGTCTGCCCTCGGCTCAGGGCGTGATCCCAGAGTCCTGGGATCGAGCCCCACATCAGGCTCCCTGCTCCAGAAGGACTTCATAAATACGACCTCTAAAGCAAATGCCAAAAAAGCCCCCCCCAAAATGTAGTGAAATTGACTGCTTGAAAGTGAAAAATTTCAGCTCAGTGATGGTGTAACAGGTACCCAGCAGGAAACAGACGGCATCCATGAAGTGGGTAATTGGAGGATTTTTTAAAAAGATTTTATTTTGAAGTGGTCTCTAATCTCTACATCCAACATGGGGTTCGAACCCACAACCCTGAGATCAGGAGTTGCACCCTCCAGGACTGAGCCAGCCAGGGGCCCCTGGAGGATGTTTTTCATAAAGGAATGAGCAGGATCAGGGAAGCCACAGAAATAGGACAGTCGTGAGCACCTCCAGGAACCCAAGAAGAGAGAAAGCTGCACGGAGAGCCCCCCTTTCCCCCAGCGGGAGCTGCATCTGTCTGTCAGTCCGTTGAGGCAGCTAGCTCACCGCTGGGTGGCGGGGAAGGAGCTGGAGGAGTCAATACCCTCACTTGCCTCCGCTTCCTCCCTCTGATTTCCTGCGGCCACTGGAAGCCATGTGGCAAGGGAGGGATTTGATGCAGCCATTCAGCTTGGCCTCCGAGGCCAACAGTGTGGAGAAGGGTAGACATGCAGCACAGAAGGGGCCCGGAGGCCACAGGGGAAAAAATGGAAACCTATTTCTGCGGGAGCAAGGATATAAAGAGGCAGCCCACAGAGAAGGAACTCCTGAGTCTAATGTAATGTAACAGACCATCAATGAGCCCTCTGTCACAGCCATCCGACCGACAAACACTAGAGCCGAAGCCAAGTGCTGGCAGGCGGTGGGGAAGTGAGAAACTTGGGCGCTCCTGCTGGGAGCATCGGTCTAGCCGTTGGGCGAGGACTTTAGTGGAATTGGGAAGGCTTATCCGCCCCGATCTGCTTCTGGGCAAACACACCAGAGGTCCTCTCCCTGGTCCCTCCCGGACACTGAAGATGCTCACGGCAGTGCCTTGGGTCACGGGGACCGGAGGCCCCTGCGTGTGAACCCAAAGCCTAATGCGGGGCAGCGTGCCTGGCGGAGTGAGGCCCAGCGTTCGGAGACAGTGAGTGATGGATTGCTGGCTGGAAAAGAGCGCGGAGCTGCCCCAGGCATTGACCCCAGAGCTACCCTGCGCTCAGCAACGCACTTCTGGGCACAGAGGCCAAGGCATCTGGAGAGAAGCTCTCTGCGCCCCATATTAACAGAAACGTGGATCACAATGGCCAAGACGTGGAAAGAGCCTAGGTGTCCGCCGCGGGTGAGCTGAGAAGGGGAATGTGGCACACACGTCCCACGGAATAGTATCAGCCACAGAAACGAAGGCACGCCTGCCATTTGCAACAGCATGCGTGCACCTGGACGACATCGCGTTAAGGGACAGAAGTCAGGGGCGCCTGCGTGGCACAGCGGTTAAACGTCTGCCTTCGGCTCAGAGCATGATCCCGGCATTATGGGATCGAGCCCCACATCAGGCTCCTCCGCTGGGAGCCTGCTTCTTCCTCTCCCACTCCCCCTGCTTGTGTTCCCTCTCTCGCTGGCTGTCTCTATCTCTGTCAAATAAATAAATAAAATAAGATCTTTAAAAAAAAAAAGGGGACAGAAGTCAGACAGGGAAGGACAAATGCTGCTGAGATTTAGAAAGTCAAAGTAATAGCAGCAGAGAGTAGAATGGTGGTTGCCCGGGGCTGGGGGTGGGGTGGGGAAGGGGGCAAGGCCCGCGGAAGGGTACAAAGTTCAGGTATGAGATGGTGGGGTTCTGGCTCCCTAAAGCTCAGCGTGCTGATGATGGTTAATAACACTGTGCCGTGTGCTTGTAATCTGCTGAGAGAGCAGATCTCAGGTATTCTCACCACACACACACACACACACACAAACACGCACACACATGGATGGTACCACGTGAGGGCATGAATGCGTTGAGTGACTTGATCCCGGCATCACCGGGAGACATAGCTGCGTCTGACATCATCACACTGCATGCTTAAAGGACACTCTGTACCGCCGAAGTATGGATAATTTGTATTTGTCAATCATACCTCAGTAAAGCTGGAAAAAAATAACAGAAGTCCATTTCACGGAAAAAACCAGCAGGGACTATGCGTACGCCCAGCAATGTGGAGAGCCCCCAAATCAGCGCTGAACGGAACAAGTGCAAAAAACCAGAGCGCGGTCTAGAACACAATTGTGTCGATAAAAGGCCACAGCCTACACCCACAACAGGGCTCTCAACGATCCACACCTTTTCAAGGACACGTGAAGCCCATTCAGGTGTTTGCTAAGGGGGCGAATGGGAGCGTCAGCACGAGGGGACCACCTCGTACAGACCGGAGCCGAGAGCGAGGCGTAGCTGAGGGCGGGGAGCTCCAGCCTCACCTCTGGTCCAGAGGAAAAGTGTGTAAGCCCCGCGTAACCGCCACGCCGCCGGGATCCTGACTGCGGAGAGAGGAGGAGCCAGAGCACCTGGGCTACTTCCGGAGGCGGGTCCAGAGTGAGCCGTAAGAATAAAAATATTAGAAAGGAGAAGGTCGGTGTTTTAAAAAAACATTTGCAGACATTAGGCATCTCCCATTGTGATGCAGTCGGGGCCGGGAGACATTCTGCTCAGGGAACCTTGAACCTGAAGCTGATTGACCTTCTAGTGCTAACTAGGGCTTTAGAGGAAATTCAGCGGGCGGGGACATCGCACACAGGCGTGCATTCCGTCAAATCCAGAAGGTGGAAGGTTTTATCAAGCCCATGCCTGGTTTATGCAACAAATAAATGAGCAGAATAAAAAAAATAGACGAGAGCGGGGGAGAATTCTTCTAGATTAAAGGGGCCTTAAGAGGCATACCTGGTGCATGCAGTGCGGGGACTTTGCTCCTGATTTGAACAAACCAAAAAAGGCATTGCGGAAAGTCAGGTGAATTGCCCTGCTAATTAGATAAGGCATTCCTGTCAATGATTTCTGGTCTGATAAGAGTATTCTGTCTCATTAGGAACAAGAGTCTCTCATTTTAGAAAGACATATGCCGAAATGCTTCCAGGAGGAATGGGGAGCCCGGGATCCGCTCTGAACTAACTGAGCGGGGTGGGGGCGAGGAGGTGGGGTGGCGCCGGAGTCACGTCTGGCCACACGCTGGTGACTGTTGAGGCCAGCGGTGCCTACGTGGGTGTTCGTCATACTAGTCTCTCAACTTTCGGACATACTTTGTTCAGTAGAGCGGAATAAAAAATGGCAGGGCCTAAAGATAGGACTTAACTGAAAAATAGGACATAATAGGTTTGTTACAGGTGCAGTACGGGGGAATCAGATTTTGTTTCTACAGAAAAGAGGGACAGATTTGGGGGCACGTGGCTGGCTCAGTGGGTAGAGCATGTGACTCTTGATCTCGGGGTTGTGAGTTCAAGCCCCATGTTGGGTGTAGACATTATTTAAAAATAAATCTTAAAAAAAAAAATGAGGGACGGGGTGCCTGGGTGGCTTAGTCCGTTGAGTGACGGGCTCTTGGTTTTCTCTCAGGTCATGATCACAGGGTGGTGAGATTGAGCCCCCTTTGACCTCTGGACTTACCGGGGAGGCTGCTTGAGATTCTCTCCCTCTGCCCCTGCCCCCACTCATGCTTGCTCTTTCTCTAAAGTAAATAAATATATATATTTTTAAAGAGGCTGACTTCACTAAAGTTAGAAACAAGCAGAAGACTTGGATGCAGTATTTGCAACATTTATAACAAGTAATTAATGTCCCGAATATAAAGAACTCCCACAAAATAACAAGGAAAAAAGCAATCCAACAGAGAAAGAGGGTATTATAGTAAATACTTGTCGTCTCTGTTTTAGGGAATCCTTCAGTATGTGCAAACTTGGGGCACAAGTAGCCAAAGGGCCCACATCCTCCCTCCCTGCCCCCCTCCGGGTGGGGGGGGGCGTGGCGTGAGCCTCACTGTGTCCCCTGGCTCCTTTCCCCCTGGGGGAGACTTGAGCGGATGCTGCCAACGGGTGGGGTGGTCACAGTTGGAGTGGCGAGGGGAGGGTCATGCTTTTAAGGTCTTAAAGGAACTAAGCTTAAAAGATTCAGTCTGCAACATAATATATACAATACAATCCCATCTATGTAGCTCTCCCCCCCAAAAAACCGCCCACGAGTGCTATATATTTCCTTAACTCACACCCAGAGATTGTTGCTTTTCTCTAGTGTATTCAGCCTCTCCCCCCCCCCCCCCCATGCATCTTTTCCATGTTCAAAGACTTTCCCATCAAAAAAAATCCCCGCTCGATCCCCTGGCCCCTCTCCAGCCACTGTTCATGCTTCTCTTCGGCCTCAAGCTAACAGCTTTCGGGAATAAAGGGAGGGGCCGGGGCTGGATCGGCGGCGGGAGGCAGGCCCGGGAGGGCTGCGGTTTTGTGGGGGAGTTACATGCTTGTCAGAGTGTTTCAGAGCGGGGCAAGCGCCAAAGGCTGGGGAACCCGGCAGCCTGGCTCAGGCACGCGCGCACCCGCACACGCACATACGCGCTCCACGGCCACCAGGACTTTTGACTCCCCCAGCGAGGCTCTCGGCCGCGCTCGCCTCCCCTGCCCCAGGGGGTGCTCACTCCCTCCTGCCTGCACGGACGACCCGCTGCGCCCAGCTCTCGGGTCCACGCCGCGTGCAGGTGGAGGGGAGGCACTGCTCCCCGGCGGCAGGGAAACCAAGCTCCCCGCTCAAGTGATTCCCCCCTACGCGGCGACTGTCTCGCCGTGAGTCAGAAATCCCATAGGGGCCTGTCTCGGCTGGAGTATCCCCAAAGCAGAGCCTGGGAGAAAGGCTGGAGGGAGGGGGTTTTCCCGGTGAAGGCGCGCGGGGCAGCGAGACGCGAGGGGGAGACGGGGCTGCCCGGCGTCTCCAAGCGCGGAGCCGTGGACGCGAGCCCCCGGGGAGCGGTTCTCCCCCAGCAGGGTTCCCGTCGTGCGAGCTCCGCCGCGTCTCCGGGCTGGGCCCGTGCTGGCCCCGGGCCCCTGCTGGCTCTGGCCAACCCCGGGCCTGAGGCGCAGAAGGCGAGCCGGTGGCTGGGGCGCAGGAGGAGCTGGAAAGGGGGACGTGATGTGCGGCCCCAGAGGAGTCGGCCAGGAGGCCCTGCGCCCGAATTCCAGAAAGGAGGTTGAGAACACGCAGTAGCGGCCAAAACACGAAACACTGAGGAACGACCTTAGGAGCAATGCAAGATGTGTATGAAGACAGCTGTGAACCTCATAAAGGCCGTGAAGAGCCTTGAACGTAGCCGGTAGCCGCCTTATTCCTGGCGACCGAGACCCAATAGTGCGGCCATGTCCCTTCTCCCTAGGTTAATCTACAAATTCAAGGGTATCTGAATCAAAAGTCTAATGCAATTTATTTTTCCTTTTTGGAATTGGACACCAGGATTCTAAAATCTATCTGGAAGGAGAAAATGTGTGAGAATAGCCAGCAGAAAAATTTAAGAACAGTAATGAGGTGGGGAGCTTGTCCTATCACATACTAAAATATAAAGTGAGTAATGGAAGCATTCGTGGCCCAGGAATGAGCAGAAGGATCAGTGACATGGAACAGACCAGAACCGATGCAGAGAGTTAACGGGGGCTGTTTTGTTAGCGACACAAATCCAGGGGGAACCAGCTCAAGCAAAGAGAGGAGCATCTTGGGATGGTAGAGTAGCTCATGGGATCTCTGCGCAGGGGTGCAGCTGGGCCTCCTGAGTCCACACAGGGCTGGTGCCCTGCAGGCTGACCCCGGAAGTTCTCTCTGTGTATCAGCTCTGCTCCTTCCGGAGCTCCAGCCTCACTGTTTTCTCTCATTACAGATGGCCTTCTCCATGCTTCAGTTCCCAGCCTTACAACACCCTGGGCCTCACAGCTTCTCCCTCTCCCTCTCTCTCTCTCCCCCTTTCTCTCCCTCTCTCCCCTTCTCCAAACTCCCATGGGTGGAAGACACTGATTGGCTCTCTCTGGCTCAGCTAACAAGGGGCCAGTTAACTGGAGCCAAGGGGCAAGGTCGTGTCATGGAGGCTGCTAAGTGGCCGCATGGAAAGGAGAGGGAGAGGTCATAGAATACGGCGACTCCGGAGGACGTGGTTGGAGGTGGGCGTGGGCCACAAACAACAGATAACTATTACATCAAAAATATAGATAAGGCTTTAGTAGCTAGTTGGGACATAATCAGAAACATATATTTGGTCTCTGTCCCCAGTTCCTGACACCAAGCTCCTAAATCCTTTGGCATTTCTTGGGCAGTAGGACCATCTTTTGTTCTAATGAGGTGACCTTGGTGGTCTCCTAGAGAGCTTGAGTTTGGGGGTCACCCCCAAGACCGAGCCATGTTGAGAAGCTTGGGACTTTCAGCTCAACACCGTCCTCCATGGAGGGGAGAAGGGCTGAAGATTGAGTTAATAATTGATCGTGCCTACGTCATGATGCTTCCATAAAAATCTCTACAGGATGGGGTTCAGAGAGCTTCTGGGTCGGTGAACACATCCACGTGCCAGGAGAATGGTACCACTCCAAACCCTTGTGCTTGCAGCTTTTCTGGACTTTTCCTTATATACCCTTCGTCTAGCTGTTCACCTGCGTCCTTAGTCATATCCTTTACGAGAAAGTGGTACGTGTAAGTGTTTCCCTGACTGTTGCGAGCCATTAGAGCAAACTATCAAATCTGAGGACGGGGTCGTGGGCACACCTGATTTAGAGCTGGTCGGTCACAAGTGCAGGTGACAATCTGGGACTGCAAATGGCATCCGAAGTGGAGGGAAGGCAGTCTTGTGGGACGGAGCACTGAACCCGTGGGGTCCTGCACTAACTCTGGGCAGTTAGGGTCATAATGGAACTGTAGGTGCTAAGTCGGGGTCTGCGAAGTTGGAAAGTTGGTTGGTGGGGGAATCTCCCCCCCCCCCGACATTTGGTGTCAAAAGTGCTGTGTGTAGAGGAAACAAGAGTTTTCCTTTATTTTTTTTTTTTTAAAGATTTTATTTTATTTATGTGACAGAGAGACAGCCAGCGAGAGAGGGAACACAGCAGGGGGAGTGGGAGAGGAAGAAGCAGGCTCCCAGCCGAGGAGCCCGATGTGGGACTCGATCCCGGAACGCCAGGATCACGCCCTGAGCCGAAGGCAGACACTTAATGACTGCGCTACCCAGGCGCCCAAGAGTTTTCCTTTAATAAAGAAGGAGGAGTTTCAAATCCGATGTAATAAATGGTGGTGGGACCGTTGCTATCCCATTCACTCGTCAAATTAAAAAAATATTGGGTGGTGGAAATCGTTAATTTCTGATGTGCAATCTTTCTCGATTCCGAGTGGCCAGAATGATACTTCTCAAAAAGTCTGGATCAAAGGAGACATTTCTTTCTTTCTTTTAAAAAAATATTTATTTATTTGAGAGAGAGAGAAGGAGCGAGCACGAGCGGGGTGAGGGGCAGAGCTGGAGAGAGAGAAGCAGGCGCCCCACTGAGCGGGGACCTCAATATGGGCGCAGGACCCTGGAATCAGGACCTGAGCCGAAGGCGGTCGCTCAACCGACTGAGCCACCCAGGCGCCCCCTACTGGTGAACGTAAAACATTAACGTGATAATTTAAAGCCCAGGGTAGACAGAAGACAAGGGGCCCAAATGGTCACTTACGGAAACCAACCAAGATCTCTAAAACAGGAGCTCTGTGGGGGGAGGTGGCCTGGCTCTTTATCTCGTGGGGGGGGGGCTGGCAACGTGTTTGTTGGAGAAAGCCCTCTTTGAAGTGGATGTTTCTTTGGAGTGGGTTACTTGGGAGGCAAACCTTGAGTCAGAGCTGACCCCACACCGTCCATCTCTGAAGTCCCTTTTCTGCAGGCCCAGCACCCCGGGGCCAGGGCGTCCCTCCAGGAGTGGGGATGCAGCCTTGGGCCCGCAGCCGGTCTGGAGATGATGTCGCACGCAGGGAGGGAGCACAGGGCCGAGAGGACATGGTGGGGAGGACAGGATCAGCGGCCGGTCCTCATATCCTGCCTGTGTGATGCCAGCCTACTTTCCACCCCTGTTGTGGGACAAGAGCCACTTTGTGTTAGTGCCAGGCTGGGGCAGCGGGACCTGGGGAAGCCAGGCACACAAGGGCAAGTTTACCAGAAGTGTGGCTGCTTCCTGCATTAGTCAGATCTCCCCACCCCCCAAGGGTGGGGGCGAGAGGGGGGGGCAGAAGCAACAAGAATTTATTGACTCATAAAACCAAACCCTGGCAACGTAGGGAGGGAGCTGATCTTTGACACCCCTGACAGGAAGTGCAGGCTGCTGGGACCCTCCCTGTCCTCTGCATGTTGGCGTGGGTCCCCCAGGCGCCCTCCATGAGCCCACTCGCCACAGCGCCCGCAGTCCTGTGAACATCTTCACATCTCCAACAGGAACACGTCTGCGTAAGTCGGCTTTAAACTCGTCGCCCGAAAGGAGTATAAAAGGAGTAAAGAGAATGAAAAAAAAAAAAAGAAATTCCATTTTCAGTGAAACTGGAAACTAGACATATGCACAGAGTCCAAAATCGGACAAGGCAGAACCTGGGGTTAGGAGGAAGGGAAATGGGGGCATGGCAAGAGGGGGTAAGGGCTGCAGCTTTCGGGGTGCCTGAAACCCCTCCTGGAGGGGGCTGGGGTCATACTGGAGTCTCTGGGGAAGAAAGCAAGAAACAGGAGCTGCAGGGAGCAAGGCTGGTGGCATCACTCTGCTCACTAAGCAGAGGGGTTTGGGGTCCCACAAAAAATCCCACAGTTGAGGGGCACCTGGGGGGCTCAGGTGGTTAAGCATACAGCTCTTGATTTCAGCTCGGGTCATGATGTCAGGGTCATCAGATCGAGCCCCGAGTAGGGCTCCCCGTTCACTGGAGACTCGTCTTCTCTTCCTCTTCCTCTCCCTCTGCCCCTCCCCCTGCACACATACACACTCTCTCTCTCTCAAAATAAATAAATAAAATGTTAAAAAAAAAAACACCCCACAGTTGAGTCTAATCCAGAGGAAACAGCCGAGGAGAGCGCCTCTGGGCTGTGACGCTGGGGAGGCCTCTGTGCCGTGAGTTGGCCCAGGACAATCCAACCCATTCCATCAAAGCAAGTCACCGCACGGCCTTGCTAGGAGACGCCCAGAGAGACAAATGTGGAAAATGGCTGTAAGACTCACGAATAGATGAAGAATGCCCTCCAGAAAAAATGTGGCCTTGAAGACGGTGACTAGACGCTTTGCTCTGAATTCGGAACATTAGTTAGGCAAGCAGCGTGACGACGGGAGGTCATAAGGCGGAAATGCAAGGGCTCAGAGAAGAGATTATGGGACCACAGGAGACATGACATGAGAGTTGCTGAGTCGCTGAAAGAAATGGGAGACGAACGTCACAAAGAGTAGAGAAATAAAAATGCAGTTGGAAGGGGGATGATGGGGGACAGACACTGTGGGATATACTGTATAGGACATAACGAATAGAGGGGATAAAAGTGAGCAAATGAAGTGGGAATGAAGGTAGAGCTAAAATGAGAGAGAAGTTCTAATATATATATTATAACTTAAATATGTAATATATAATATATAGTCTATGCATGTAATATGTGTACTATATCTCTGTATTATACATAGACATGCCCTATATTCTATATATGACATGAGTATATATGACAAGAATGAGACAGAAGTTATATATATATATATGTAATACATCTCTGCACTATACATAGACAAGTCCTATATTCTAGGACATGTAAAGAAGTCTCTGAAGAAGAAACCCCAACCAATTGATAGAACATATATACATTTCAATAAACAATTCGAGAAAGTCTTCCTCAGATGAATCTGTATATTGAAAGAGAAAACTATATGCCAGGGAAAACTGATCGAGCATGTTGAATTTTAAAAATCAAGACTTTTTTGGGGCGCCTGGGTGGCACAGCGGTTAAGCGTCTGCCTTCGGCTCAGGGCGTGATCCCGGCGTTGTGGGATCGAGCCCCACATCAGGCTCTTCTGCTAGGAGCCTGCTTCTTTCTCTCCCACTCCCCCTGCTTGTGTTCCCTCTCTCACTGGCTGTCTCTATCTCTGTCGAATAAATAAATAAAATCTTAAAAAAAAAATCAAGACTTTTTTGAGCAGCCAGGAATAAAGGGGTCAAGCCACTTTCAAGGGGATAAAGGTCAGGCCAGCCTTGGATGTCCACAGACCCACAGCCAATGCCAGCACAGGTGGTACAAGATTGTCAAGGAAACGAGGGGAGTCAGGATTTTACGAAAAGGCCACAGTTTTCGGTCTTCCTTCCCCCACCTCTTCCTGGCAACCACTGATGTTTTTACTGTCTCAAAATAGTTCTGCTTTTTCCAAAATATCATATAGTTGGAACCCTATGGTGTGTAGCTTTTCCAGAGTGGCTTCTTTCTCTTAGCAATATGTACATAAATTTCCTCCATGGTCTTTGGTTGCTTAATAGCTCATTTTTAAAAAATATTCCATTGTGTGGAAGCACCACAGTTTGCTTATCCATTCACCTCTCGAGGGATATTTTGGTTGTTTCTGATTTGGGGCAATTATGAACAAAGCTGCCGCAGACATTCATGGGCAGGGTTTTGTGTGGACAGTCAGTTTTCAACTCATTTGGTTAAATACCTAGGAGTGTGATTACTGGATTGTATGGTAAGCCTATGTTTAGCTTTGTTAAAAATGGCCAAATTATCTTCCAAAGTGGCGGGGCCATGTTGCATTCCCAGCAGCAGTGAATGAGAGCTTCTGTCGTCGGCGTTCTGAATTTTAGCCATTCTAATAGGTGTGCGGCGGTGTCCCACTGGTGTTTTAATTTTAAGTGCCCTTGTGACATGGGATGTGAGCATCTTTTCATTCGCTTACCTGCCGTTTGCACGTCTTTGTTGAGGTGACTGTTCAGATGTTTCGCCCATTTTTCGATTGGGTTGTTTGTTTTCTTATTGTTGAATTTTAGGAGCTCTTTGTAAATTTTTTTTAAGACTTTATTTTTAAGTAATCTCTACACCCAATGTGGGGCTCGCTCTTACAACCCTGAGATCAAGAGTTGCACACTCCACTGGCTGAGCCAGCCGGGTGCCCCAACTCTTTGTAAATTTTGAATAGGAGTCGTTTATTAGATATATGTTTTGCAAATATTTCCCCCCAGGTTGTGACTTGTCTTTTAATTCTCTAAACCATAGACGCTTTTGGACATGCGCGATTTGCAAACAGTCTCACGAGCTCTCCTTGAAGAGCTCACTAGAGGATGAACTTGGGTCAGTTAAGGAATAACTGGGTACATTTTAGTAAAAGGAAGGTAGTGCATATCGAATATATTTGTCACAGAACTAACATGAAAGTTTGGTGGTAGTGTTGGGAAACAGAAGGAGGGAAGTTAAGGATATAAGCTAATTAATTCATCACTCATTTAAAAAAAACAAATTTGAAAAGCTGGATAATTTTCTGGGAAAATGTGATTTGCCAGAAAGATCCCAGAAGAGAGAAAATACAAACAGGGGCTTTTATAAAAGAAATACAAAAAGTTTTCAAAGAATCACTAGCTTCCCCCAAAGGATCAGACTCTGACGATTCACAAAAAATTGTAACAAAGGAGATTTTTGGGTAGTGTTCCGGGGCACAGAAAGCGAGGAAAAATCTCCAAATTATTTTAATTAAGGCAGTACAATTACCTGCCTGTTGCCCACCTGGCTAATGTGTAGGTAGGTGGGGGGAAGTTTGGACCCAGACACACAGGAGTGAAGACAATGGGAAGACATGGAGGAGACCGCCACCTGCCAGCCAGGGAGAGAGGCCTGGAACAGAGCCTTCCTCACGGCCCTCGGCTCTTGGAAGAAGCCAGCCCTGCCGATGATGCCTTGATCTGGGACTTCCAGCCTTCAGGACTGCGAGGAATTACATTTCCTTCTTTCTTTCTTTTTTTAAATTTAATTTATTTATTTGTCAGAGAGAGAGCGTGCAGGAGCAGGGGGAGGGGCAGAGGGAGAAGCAGGCTCCCCGTTGAGCAGGGAGGCCAAGGTCAGGATCCATCCCAGGACCCTGGGATTATGACCTGAACTGAAGGCAGCCCCCCAGGTGCTCAGTACTTATATTTCTGCCCCCCAGCCCGTGCTGCTTGCTTACAGAGCCCTCACAAACGAAGATTGCTCCCCTCGGGCGTGGATGACCATAAAATACACGGTCACCGCGAAAAATCTGCCACAAATTAACCAAATCCCCCAACACAAATTCCTGTGCGTACAAATTAGGATGACGTCGTTACACCCCACAAGTGAGGACAGCATCCAGCAAGAGCGGTAGTAACAGGTTCCGGGGTTGGATCCCAGCTGATTACATTTTTGGTGGACAATAGGTCCCCTTTGGCAGACAGGCCGGTGTACGAAGGGAACACTGCTTTGAACGGTGACACCCGCCCGTTGAATGTTGACCATGAACTTGCCCCTCTCAGGACCCCTCAGGACCACCCCTGCAGTTTCTGGGCCGAGAAATTCCTTCTTTTCTCCAGCTGAAGCCCCCTGTCCCACAGGGACCCCTCTGCCTCAGCCAGAAGGGGGGGGGGCTTCCCCCATCAAAGGAGCTTTTGTTATATTTTTAGCGGTTTGTGTCTCTGTCCTGAAACGCTTGGGTGAAAGGAGCAGAAGTTCACCAGGCGGCTTTCAACTTTGGTTTGGATTTTGTCACCCCTTTTCTTCTTTTCCAGGCCTTTCTCTGCCGGGGGTGGGGGTGGGGTGGGGGTGGCGGGGGGGGGGGGGCGAAGGCTTCCCTGCCACGGGTGATGCTGGGGCTCCCACCAGCTTCAGCCGCAGGGCCGCAGATTTCTGCTTTTGTGCAGGTAAAGGGCACAATTCACAAACAGAAAACGCCAAATGAGTTCTTTAAAATTCAGTCCAATTGACAATAACTTTTTTTTTTTCATCTTAGAATTGGTGTTCTTTGTCTTGGATCCCGTTCAGGAATGAAATCAAGATATTCTAATGTCCTTAACAAGAGGACGTTCTCAATGAAACAATATGGTTTGTTGTTCAAGGGAGGTGCTAAACCCTTAAACAAACGGGCCATTTCAGGGGGCCCTGATGAATCGTATTTTTACTGCAAACATTGAAGGACCTCAAAACCAGAGGGTCATGTTCCCACTGGTAGAATAAAACCTTAGGTTTGTTTTAGGAACAAATGAATTCTTCCTTATCAGCACTTTCTGGGTTGGGAGGGTGGCGAGGAACACGTTTAAAACCCAATTAACCTGTTACAACCTGTTGGAAACACTTAAAACAGAAAGTCCGGATCAGAAGCACGACCTACACAGACATTAAAATCAGACCTACCACGGTTTCCACCATGGAAGTTTGTATTTCTCGTAAGTTATGCAGCCGCGTGTTTAAAAAAAAAAAAAAGTCATTTCCTCAAATCAGGGCAAGACTTTCGATCTTGCCATTTGCAAACACACGGCTGGACCTTGAAGGCATTACGCTTGGTGGAAGGAGCCAGACAGAGAAAGGCAAACACAAAAAAAGAAAAAAAAAAAAAAGACAAATACAGTGTGATGTCCCTTATTTGTGGATCTAAAACACGAGCAGAAGGGAACCCCCCGAGCTCCTAGATACAGAGGACACACGCGTGGTCACCGGAGGCGGGGTGGGCGGTCGGTGAAATGCACGAAAGGGGTCAAAAGGCGAGATGCAACGCGCAGCATGGTGACGATAGTTAATGACACGGCATGGCATGTTTCCAAGCGGCGAATAGAGCAGGACTTACAGGTTCTCATCACATGAAAAACAGTTTAGTGGCTGCGTGTGCTGACAGATGGTACCTAGATTGGTGGCAGTGGTCGCTCTGCAAGACCCGCAAATATCGAATCCTGACGTCGTCCCCCTGACACGAATATAACGTCATATGTCAGTTACACCTCGATAAAAAGAAAGGTGGAGACACGTGCGCAAAAAAGCCAATCCAAGGCAGGATGGGACAAGCTTCAGAGACGAGGCGGAGGGTACGATGGAGGTCCAGGGAGGGAATTCAATGCAGTCCTACCGCCGAAGTGGAACTAAATCTATTCTGAAGCTTTTTTTTTTTTTTTAAAGATTTTATTTATTTATTTGACAGAGATAGAGACAGCCAGCGAGAGAGGGAACACAAGCAGGGGGAGTGGGAGAGGAAGAAGCAGGCTCATAGCGGAGGAGCCTGATGTGGGGCTCGATTCCCTAACACCGGGATCACGCCCTGAGCTGAAGGCAGACGCTTAACCGCTGTGCCACCCAGGCGCCCCTATTTTGAAGCTTTATAGAAAAGACTTTGGAAAGACTCTGGACACTTCAGCCGGTGGTGACGAGGACAGGGCCAAAATGGCCAGCAGACTGGGGGTCCCCAGGGAGGACCCGAGGGGGATGCAGGACACCTTGGGGACACGGATCCCCACGTGGCATCAGTGTTAGGGAGAAGCAGCAAAGACAGAGCAGGAAACACAGAACGGCCCAGGTGGGGACCAATCTGCAGCACGGCAGATTACACCTCTTGTTCCGTCAGTGCTCCACTGCCTCTCGGCCCCAAGTCCGCGGGACGTGGGCATCCCAAGGTGTGTAAATATGGGGGGTCCAGGTATCAGGTCAATGGGCCTTGCCGAGGCCTTGCTGTCTGCTAAATTATACGCTGTCCTGTTGACGTTCTACGGCACAATATGGTGCCTGTCTTTTTTTTTTCTTTTTAAAGATTTTAATCATCTATTTGAGAGAGAGAGAGAGCGTACGGGAGAGGGACAAGCAGGCTCCGTGCTGAGAGTGGAGCCCGACGCGGGGCTCGATCCCAGGACCCTGAGATCATGACCTGAGCCGAAATCAAGAGTCAGACGCTCAACCGACTGAACCACCCAGGCGCCCCAGTGCCCGTCTTGAAGGAAGGCAATAACCCACCCAGGGAGGGTCTCTCAGGTGCTCGGTATTTTATACACACTCTCCCTCAATCCTCCCAAGGACCCCGCTGGGTTGGTGAGCTGTGATTTCGTAGGCTGTAGAAACGCAGTCTCAGAGGTTCAATGGCTCGATCAAGGTGATTTGGCCATAGCTCGTTGGAAACCAGATGGGAAGCCTGGCTCTTCTCCCTCTGGGATGCGTTCAGGGCCCCTGTGCATCCGGCTGTCGAGGAGGGGAGACAAAACTCATGTACTGCTGTCCACGCGACTAGCTTCACCAGCTTGGAGGACACCGGAGGTGACCTGTCATTTTCCTCTTCTAAGGTGTTATTCAAGACCTCATGCGGCCCCATGAGCGGGGAGCCCCTGGCTGGCTCCCCTGGTAGGGCACACGACTCCTGATCTCGGGGTTGTGAGTTAGAGCCTCACGTTGTGCAAAGAGAGTACTGAAATAAATTAAATTAAATTAAAAATAAATCCATTAAAAGGGCCAGACCCAGCTCCGTATGCCTCACAGAGAGAGGCCCAGGGCCCGGTCAGGCCGGCAGGCTGTATTTCTGTCCCCAGAGGCGGCGGCTGCCGCTGGAAGCAGGTCTCCCACAGCCTGGGCTCCCCCCGCATAGTGGGGTTGACGAGGAGTGCCAGGTCCTCGGGAGCTAAGGCACGACACTTTAGTTCCTAGTCCTTGATCTGCTATGTTTCCCAGATCACCTCCCGGCTCTGGCACAATCGGCCTCCCCCGCGATCCACTCCAGGCCTGGCACTGATACGAGGCGCTGTGGATTCAATGTTCCTGCCCCCCGCCCCCGGTTCCTGCACCGAGACCCGAACCCCCAGCGGGACCGTGTTGGGAGGCCAGGCCTCTGTGGGTGATGAGGTCATGCAGATGGAGGCCCTTATGAGAAGAGGAGGGGACCAGCGCCTCCCCCACTCTCTGCCGTGGGAGGACTCGGGAGAAGGCGGGTGTCTGCAAACTGGGAAGTGGGCTCCGACCTTGATCTTGGACGCCCCAGCCCCCCGAACTGTGGGAGATAGATGTGTGTGGCTGAAGCCCGCTCTGTGTATTTCGTCATAGCAGCCTGAGCTGACCAAGACACAGGGTCACGAGTGCTGCCCCCTCTTCTGCTCGTGACGGGTCCCCGTGGGCTGCGTGGCACCCTGCCTTGTCAGCAGACCTTCCCCGAAGGGACGGATGGGGAAGATGTGACGCCTGCAAAGGAAAGGGACTGGGGTCTCTCTCATTTGTTGCCATCAGTTTTAACTTTAATTGTGTCGGCTTTATTGGGGTACGGTTGACAAATCGGTCTCGTCAATTCCCGAGAAGTGCTGTGGCCCCTGTGAAAGGCGCCCTGTCCCCCGGCAGCCGGCGGTGCAGGGGCCCTTGGCCCGGCCGTCCCGCCTCCCCGCCCCGCCACGGCTGCGGCTTCTGACTTCACAGCGGAGCACGGCCTGGCAGGGCTTTGGCAGAGAGAGAATCTTTTGCAAGCTCACCCTTAGAAGGAATTTATGAGCACACTTTACGTGGCAGCTTGGGTCAACAAAATAAGTTCATGCTCTTATAATCGGGGGCCACATTTCATCATGAAAAGTTAATTAGAAGCAAAGCTACTGGCAGGTTGGGTCACAGGCAGCAGAGGGGGCCAGAGGCAGGAAGGCTGGGACTGGGGACCAGAGGTGTGTGGAGGCCAGGGCCTGGGGGACCAAGTTCGGACCAAACAGAGTGGGATCTGGGGGTGCCTCATACTCAGGATGGGCTGGAGGAAGACGCTCTGGCGCCTGCCCCGGGGCCCTGAGGCAGGGATGCCCGCACTCCGGCAGGGCTGAGCCCCTGTCTGGACAGGGCGGGGCTTGCCCAGAGGTCAGAAGTCCCCAAGGCTGGAGGCGGGCCGTGGGTCAGGGAACGGGCCACAGGCCATGCAGCCAGGCCCTTCAGCACACCTTCTGGGCAGGGGGTACAACAAGGGCACCCCGCTCCTCGGCCTGCCTGCGACCAATGGACTCTGGGAAAGGGCAGGAGGCCTGAGGCGGCTTGAAGCCTCGGAGTCCGGCTTCCTTCCCAGATCAAGGTCTTCCCTGCGTCTGGCTCCGGCCGGTTTACAAGCCACAAAGCCGGTTTGCGCTTGCCTGAAAAACTTGCTGAGCGAGGCCATGACATTGGGATCCGGTGAAGATCGGCTTGCACCTGCGCCTGACCCTTAAGGAAACAGCCCTGAGGTTTCACTGACGCAGTTTGTCAAGGAGGCGGCCGCCAGGACCCCCCAGGGCGGTGCTGGGGGGCGTGCCTGCAGGGACAGCAGGTGGGGCAGGTGGTCCTGGCCGGTGGGAGGGGCTGTCTCCCCAGACTGGGAGCCAAGGGGTCTGTCCTGCCCCGGGAGAGCCCCGTGGGGAGGCAGTGGAGTGGCTCGGTCCGTGTGGACCCCCTTGCACCCCCCATTCCTAATTTTACTAAGACAGAGAAGGGAAGCAAAGGTCTGGGAGGAGCTGTAGGGTCCATTAAGGCCTTTCGTGGGAGGTAAAGAGCAAGGGACTTCTTTGTGCCAAGTTTGTACAAACTCAGAACTCAGAAACTCAACTGTCCTGGCCTCGGACCCTGAGTTCCATAGATCTGCGGACGGAACGGGGGAGAGAAGCTAGAACCTTCTTTTTTTTTTCTTTTTTAAAGATTTTATTTATTTATTCGACAGAGATAGAGACAGCCAGCGAGAGAGGGAACACAAGCAGGGGGAGTGGGAGAGGAAGAAGCAGGCTCACAGTGGAGGAGCCTGATGTGGGGCTCGATCCCGTAACGCCGGGATCACGCCCTGAGCCGAAGGCAGACGCTTAACCGCTGTGCCACCCAGGTGCCCCAAAGCTAGAACCTTCTGGTACCACGCCGACCTGACACCTTCAGGGTCTTTGCAAGCTTCTAACTGATCGATGATCTGTCTCAGAGAAACTGGAAGGTGTACAGGGTTCCAGCGAGAACAAATGCGTGCATGTTAGGAAACACAAAAAATGGTCCGAGGAAGAAAACTGCCCACGTTTGAAACCTCGTCGCTAAGAATGACCTCCTTTCCGGGGCACCCGGGTGGCACAGAGGTTAAGCGTCTACCTTCGGCTCAGGGCGTGATCCCGGCATTATGGGATTGAGCCCCACATCAGGCTCCTCCGCTGTGAGCCTGCTTCTTCCTCTCCCACTCCCCCTGCTTGTGTTCCCTCTCTCGCTGGCTGTCTCTACCTCTGTCAAATAAATAAATAAAAAGATCTGAAAAAAAAAAAAAAAGAATGACCTCCTTTCCGCCTCAGTTATTGGGAGAGAAGCTGGTGTTGCAAACTAGGGGGGCAGTAGGAGAGTCTGGGTCCCCAAGACTGGAGGAGCCTCCCTCGGGTGACCATGCGGTGGCGCTGTCATCCCGCGTCTGGGGAGCTGAGAGCCGGAAAAGACAGACCCCGCTTCTTCACCGGGAGAGTCCCGCTCCCAAACACCGAGGGACCTGTAATGTCTCTCACAGGGGTGGAAGAAGTTTTACAGAAATGTGCTAAAATAGAAAAACTGTTTTTTTTTTCCTTCTGGTGTAGGGGAAACCCCAGTTCTGACACTTCTGGTCCCCGGGCGTGTGGAGGTCTCTCCCCCCACCCTGGAGCAAGCCATTCGGGGACACCTGCTGGGAGTCTGCCTGGAGGTGGTGTCAGACCCCACAGGTTAGGGGCTCAGACCCGTAAGACTGCCCCTTCCTTCCTCCAGCTCCAGCCGCACGCGAGCCTGGGTCATCACGGGTGATTCTGACCTGCCCGCTCGCTCGAGATCGGGGTTCCCACCACCCCCTACTGGGGTTTGGTTGGTGTGACTGCGGCTCTCAGGACTCAGGGAAAAGCTTGCTCACAGTTACCGGTTTATTGAAGGACGAGATAAAGGACACAGGTGAGCGGGCCAGAGGAAGAGGAGCGTGGGGCGAGGTCTGGGAGGGTCCGGAGCAGGGGAGCGCCTGTCCCCGTGGAATTGGGGTGCGTCACCTGCCCCTCCCCGGGGCGGATGTGTTCACCAGCCCGGGAGTCCCAACCCCCAACTGTTGTGGTTTACGGAGGCGCAGGATCGATTATTAATGGTTTCTGGCTCCTCTCCCCTCTCTGGGGAACGGGGTCGGGACTGAAAACTTCAACTTCCAGTCCTGGCTCCGTTCTTCTGCGGATCAGACCCTAGCCAGGAGCCAGCTGGGAGCCCACCCGGAGTCACCCCGACAAGACCAATGAGGCTCCCCGTGTTCTGGCCAGGAGTTTACAAGGAGTTTCAGGAGCCCGTGTCAGGAACCAGGGGCAGAGAAAAAAAAATTTTTTTTCTACGATCTCATGCGTGCATAGGTCCGATTGCACAAATTGAACACACGTGCAACCAGAAAGTGGATCTGGAAAGATCATTATCAGCCCCCCAGGGCCCCGCAGTGTCCCCCTTTTAGTCACGTATTTCGGTGAGAATGGGGGTGCATTTCTGTTGGGTTTACCCCTTGGCCTGGCATTCCTGGCTCGCGTGTCCAGGTTTAGTAGATGGTTCCAAACAGATTGCCACGTTCCAGGCCCCCCAGCGGCGCGGGAGCACTCCGGGGGCTCTTCCTACGACGGTCATTTAAAACGACCTCCTGTAACCAAAGTCCTTAGATCGATTAACATTTCTCGAGAGCCTATTATGTACCCGGTGCTCTTCAAAGTGGTGGAAACACAGCACTGAGCTAGACCATCGATGTTTCTACATGTCTGTGTCCCAGGATCTCAGGGGTCCTGTGGGGTCCGGTCCACAAGGCATGTTGGGCGCGTGCCCAGGACAAGAGGGAGCCGGGAGATGCCGCTCGAGTGATCTCCTGAGGGCCTCTCCGGCTGGAATTCTGCCTCCCCTTCTCCACCCAGGATTTCTATCTAAGTCCCCGCAGGGTGGAGCGAGCTACAGAATACATACAGAATCCAAAGCACGGGGGAGCTGGTAGATGGACCCCAGGGAGTTTCGAACTTCCTTCTCCTGTGCTCCTCGGGACGCACCCTGGGGTGCGTAACAGGGGAGCCTTGCATCCTGCATCCTGACTCTGCCCCTGACTTGTGGGTGACTTTAGGGAAGTTGTTTTGATTTCTCCGAACCTTAGTTTGCCCATCTGGAAAACGGGGATAAAGGCAGGACCTTCTTCCCAGGCCATTATTAGGGTAAACTGAAGCCGTGGCCTAGAGAATTATAAGCTCCTGATAAATGTTAAACTGCTACGAGTATATTATTACATGGTAATGCATCAGGTGCTTTTTTTTCCCCCTGGAGACTCCGTATGACTCAGTAATATTTACTTTTAAATTACTTTTATATTAAAACAAACACAAATATATTAAAACGGACACTAGATGGTGTGGCAAGTGGGTCTAGAGTCTGCTCTCCTCTGACGTTAGGGAAAAGTCGGGAGGTTGAAGTTTCAGACAGGGGTCCCTGAGGGCAGCTGAGCCACCAGCTTCTCCAGAAAACCGGCCCTGGGCACCCTCCTTCATTGCGAGCGAGCGTGCGTGGCTCAGGCACCCGTGTGTGCCTCTCATGGGCGGTGTCCCCGTTTGTTCCTGTACCCCCAGCACCAGCCCTGAGCTGCACGCCGCGGGCATCCGACGTCATCACTGGGACCCTCTCATTGCATTTGGCCCCACAGAATCTTGTGGCCACGTCGAGAAGACAGAAGGCAATGTGGCTCGAAGAATCGAGGAAGGTTCCCGATGATGGCCATCCTCACAGCCTCTTTGATATCTGACGTCCTTGATACCCCTAAGGAAGTGGGCAACTCCAACCATTCCAGCTCCCGGCGCCCTTGTGACCTTGGGAGAGCCCCTGTGTCCCCTTAGCATCGCTCACCGCTTAGCCCCCGGGTCCTGAGGGCATTGCGCAAGCCAGGCAGTGAGAAGGAGCTTCTGTCCGCGGGTCTGATGGAGCCCAGACCGTGGAGGGGGAGAAAAAAGCCCGGAGTTTAAAAACCTGCCGGCCCCTCTGCGCCCATCCCTCAGGTGGAAGTGATGAGTCAGGCAGGGGTGTCCTGACTCCCGGGGGACAGCCCAAACCACTGGAGGCTCTCTGGCATGGGAGGGGCTGTTTTGGAGGTTTTAGGGGGATTCTTGCCCTCCCCTTTCCCAGGGCCTCTCACCCCCAGAAATGCAGGGGCCTGGGAAGGAGACACAGCCCCGGCCAGCAGAGCCAGTGGCCAGGGAGGCGCTGGCCCGGGAGCTCTCGGGGACCAGGGTGAGTGTGAGTCACGCTGCCCCACATCTATACCTCGGGGCCCAGTAGGCACCTCACGGTGTCCCAGATTGGGCTATTTCCCGTTCCTTTTTCCACCCTGCTGGTGAACCCACGCCCCCTCTGTCTCCTGACTCACTCAATTTACCTGATTTTTTGGCCACACCCGAAGCCCCCCTGTTCCTGCCCTCAGTCATGGTCTTCCTCTGAGCTCTACCTTCAGTCCACTTCTCTCCATTGTCACTGCCTCCTCCTAGTCCTACCCCATCACATACGTCCTGGGACTTGGAACCCCCCCCCCCCCGCCACCCCAGCCTCCACTCTTGCCCCTGAAGCTCCATCATCAAGGTGCCCTTTATACTGAAAAACAGACCACGTCCCTTCCGGGTTTAACCTCGTCCCACCTCATGGAGGAACCCCTTCCGTACCCCCATGGCCCCCCAGGATCTAGCCCCCGCCTTCCTCTCTCCTTCCGCTCCTCCAGCCTCCTCCTATCAAACATCAGCCTTCTAGCTCTTTACCCAACTGAGCGCCCCCCAGCCCTTCCATCCCCATCCCCCCACCCCCACCCTCTCCATTCCCCCCCACCTGGCGCAAGGTGAAATTTCACAAGGTGAAATTGACGGGGGAAACAAAGGCAGAAGAACAATCATTAAATTTCCTTACTACCTACGCCCACTGAGTCCTTGAAACAGGCAGAGTGACCTTCCTCTAGGGACTCAGCCGCCTCGATGTTGACACTTTGCTAAGGGCAAAAGGCAATCCTAGCCCGACCCCCAGGACCCTGTACGTCTCCTTTAACATAAAAATTCCTTTGGGAACTTCCTTTATCTCTACTCCCCGGAGATGTGTGTTGGCGATCAGCCCCAGCATCTGGCCACCGATCGACATCTGCAGGGTCTCATGACTCAGGGTTTATTAGACGGTAATGAATGACCTTTTCCCGACAAGAGCTGGCTTTCCTGGCCGTCTGTCGGCTTCGAACCCTAATGTCTTTCCGGCATCAGTTTCCACAAGCACAGCACGGGGCAGGTGGTGTTAGAACCTCCATTTCTGGCCAAAGAAAGCCAAGTGCAGAGATGGTAAGTAGGCCGTCCACGTTCGCCGGGGCTGGTTCGGCCTGGTGTTTGTTTGACTCAAGAGGCCCTTCTTGCCCGAGCTGCGTGTAGGCAGGACTCCCTTTTACGTGGGCTGGGAAGGGAGACTGAGTGGTGAGTACGGTAGCTCCTGATCCCCCAGAGCTGGAGTGCGGGCAGGGGGAGAGCATGTGGGACATCGTGGGAAACAAAGGCCGAAACAAAGGCGACACGGGCTCACTGGGGGCAGATCGCATGCAGGCGTCACTCTAGGCCTGGGGACTGGGGTGCTGCAGAAAGGTGATACGCTAAGTACCCCAGAGGCATGATGCATTACGGGGAGACCAGTGCTATGGAAGACAGAGCAGGGAAGAGGGGAGGGGAGGGTTGGTGGTGATGGAGACAGAGCCTCTGGCTGTGGGAACAGGGCAGGCTGCCGGGGTGGGAGCAGCAGGTCCGAGGCCTCCTGGCAGGGGGGTGGGGGGGGGGCTTCTGCCCTGTCTGCTTGGCAAGAGTGGGGGCAGGGTGGGCTCTACTGTGGGTGTTGTTGGCACGGCTGATGTGTTCTCCTGGACAGCTTGCCCTGGACCCCAGGCCCTTGGCACGTGCACCCTAATGTCAAGGTGAATTTTTTTAAAAAAGATTTTATTTATTTATTCATTTGTTTGTTTATCAGAGAGAGAGAGAGACAGAGACAGACCACAAGCAGGGGAAGTGGCAGAGGGAGAGGGAGAAGCAGACTCCCCACTGAGCAGGGAGCCCAGGGCTTGCAGGACTCGATCCCAGGGCCTCGGGGTCATGACCTGAGCCGAAGGCAGACACTTCACTGACTGAGCCACCCAGGTGTCCCCCGAAAACATTTTAAATTACACACTCAATGTATTTCATTTTAGGTGTTTAAAAGTGCCTGACCTAGCAAACATAACCTAAGCCAAGAAGTTAAACTATTAAATATTCATAATGTGTCTCCAGGTCTCTTAAACAATTCCCAAACTGTTAGAAGCGCCATCAAATTATTTTACACCTTTCAACTGAAGCCACAAGTCCAAACTCAAGTACTGGATTTTTATATTTCATTTTGCTATCACAAGGCTCCCTTCAAATTCTTCAGTATACAAAATTTCCTCACACATTAGAATACCAAATGCAGATTGCTGTCCCATTTCACACAAAAGTGTCACCACCATGTGTTTGGCTTACTCTGTCATTTACGCACTTAGTTGCAAACCTTCCTGGGTTTGAATATGTTCCCCGTGGAGGAAAAGCCTCGCGACGCCGTGCCCCCGGGGTCGAGGCTCCTTACCCTCCAAGCTCTGAGCCTGGGATAAGGGGCCTGCAGCCCCCGCGAGGAATTGCGAGCCCCTGCTCTAGTTGCTGAGATGGGATTAAAGTCACAGCTCCCATCCCTGGTTTCATGTCACCCGTCCCACGTTTTATTTGGTCAGATTTGAGTGGATGGAATCATGCACAACGCTGGGGTTGAGAAGACCTTCCTTCACGTGACTGCGGGGTGAAGACTGTCCTTTCCCATTCATTCCGCCTGAGCGGGACCCAGCCCGACCATGCACCCGTGCGGAGCTTGACGGACTCCGCCACCGCGGACCCCAGGTTCCCCTAGACGACCTGCATTTTCAAGGGCAGACTCTCGAATTCCACGCGTTGGTGGTGTAAGAAGAAAAGCCACCCCAGAGGCGGAGAGTCAGAAAGAGTCGTGTAAGATTTTACTTGAGCAGAATGAAAAAGGCTCATACTGAGATAGTCTGCATGTCTCTGGATGATTCGCTCACTTGCGATGGCATTGCCTAACGCGGTAGCCGTAGCAGATTAACGTTCTAGCACAGACACGTCTGGAAGACTTTTGTCCCACTCTCTTACCCCGATGACCATTTGACGCTACCGTTCTGGGACGAAGGAACTTTCCCCTGGAAGTCGGAGCACCTATATCACCCTGGGCTCCCCTCGTGTTGAATGTAACAGCTGATGACTGGGATCCATTCTCATTCTTGTTTCTTTGTAGGTGATTTTTCTACCTTTCCAGGAGCTTCCAGAACCTTCTCTCTGTCCCCGGTATCCTGGAATTTCGCCATGGTGCGTGCTGGGTCATTCTTCAGTGGAAAGCTGAGCAATTTGCAGGTTATCTGAATTTGCAGCCTCGACGCTTTAATTCTAATGATTTTTTTTTGCATTATTTCTTTGATAACTTTTCTCCCTTGGACTTCCTGCTTTTCCTACTAGAACTCCGACAAGGGGGATGTTGGTTCTTCACATTCATCTTTGGTGTTATCTGTGGAGGGTCTATGGGGCTATTAAGAGCCTGTTCTCCTCTGAAGTTTGAAACCAGTTCAGAACGAGGACACAGTAGACAGGTATGTGGATATGGGGATCTTGGCTTTATTGCTGACAAGCAGCGAAAGCTGGATTTGACTTAAAACCTTAAATCAAAACCAACAAAACAACAAAGCAAAAGAGAACAAACCTTAAATCAAAAGGACTTAAGATTTCATCCAAGAATTAGGCAGACCTATCTGGCCTGTGGCAGGCAGGGCTGGCCCGGCGGCCTCCCCGGCAGAGGGTGGGTTACAAGGTGGGGCAGAAGGCAGCTCAGCGAGGCGGGCTTGTCTGCTGGGCAGGAGTGAGGGGCTGCGGGGGAGGCCCAGAGACTTCCCCTGATGAGAAATATCTGCGGAAACATGAGACCAGGGAAAAAAGTCTCCCAACTGAGTTGTTTTCTCATTAACATTATTTTTCTGTCTCTTTGTCCTTTTGGTCGCTCTCTCCCTGTCTTTTTCCTGGAAGCCTTCCTAAAATTTATCTTCCGAAGCTCCTATTAATTTTTTGACTTCAGCAATATTATTATCATTAAAAAATTTTTTTTTCAAAAAGATTTTTCTTGCTTTCTGAACAAGTATCTAGAATAGAATCTACCGGAAATTCTGTTAATCCACAACATGGATTCAGGAAACCCAAGAGGGAAATAGATGAAGGCTGTGAGAAAGCAGCTCGCTCAAGGGGAAGCCCAAATGATTCCTACGTAGATGAGGGAGTGTCCAAGCCCACTCTTTTTTTTTTTTTAAATATTTTATTTATTTATTTGACAGAGAGAGAGACAGCCAGCGAGAGAGGGAACACAAGCTGGGGGAGTGGGAGAGGAAGATGCAGGCTCCCAGCGGAGGAGCCTGATGTGGGGCTCGAACCCAGAACGCTGGGATCACGCCCTGAGCTGAAGGCAGACACTTAACGACTGAGCCACCCAGGCGCCCGAGCCACCCAGGTGCCCCAATTTCTTAAGATTCTCTGGGGCCAGAAATATGGGCAGGGCGAGACCAGGTGGCCCATGTCGTATTGGCTAGGGTTACACACTTGGCTGTTGCCTGGGCAGGGCTGGAAGCTCCCAGAAGGATTTGTTCACACGTCCTTGAGCCTCCGCGCTTGCCTATGCCGTCTCTCTCTGTCTCTCAATCTCCCTATCTTGTCTTACTTCCCCACCCCCAGCCCAACACGGGCCTCTCTCTCTCTCTCTAGCAGGGTAGCTGGACTTCCTTAGAGCATGGTGGGTGGCATCCAAGACTGAAAACTGAACCTTCCAGGTCTCTGAAGATTGGGCCCAGAACTGGCTGAGTGTCCCTTCTAGCACTTTCTCTAGGCCATGCCAAGTCACGCAGTTCGCTCAGATTCAAGGGGAGGGGAAATAGACTCTAGGTCTGGATGGGTGGTGTGACTTGCCCATACAGCCGGGGAAGAAGCTGATGGCCACCATCTTTGGCGACCGTCGCACACGGCAAGCGAACCATTTTGGCTGCCTGTGGAGAGTAGAATTGGTTTGGGGGAACCGGACGGAGGAGGGAAAGTAGGAGGGGCAATTGGGGAAGATGGCGTATCATGAACTCAGGAATACATCTAACCTAATTTTCTGTGCCTGAGGCACAAAACAAAACAAAAGAAAAAAAATCCCAAACCAAAACCAACCAAATAAAACAGGATTCCATAACCCAACTCTGAAAAACCCAACCAAAAAGTGACAAGACCATATGAAACCTTCAGGAAGAGTCCAAGCGTACGTCAACTTTTGGTAAAGTTAAGATGCTGACTTTCAAACAGGGAGAAAGAGAAGGGGGCAGTGGACATCTCTCGTGTCCCCGCCCTCTCTCCCCAGGAGGGTGGGGGATGGGGGTTGAACCCCGAAACTTGGAATCAGTTCCTTTGAGGTGCGTGGCCAGGAGAAACCGCCCACCCCCAGATGGCAGTCAGCCAACCTTGGCCTGCAGTAGGTAATCCCCTTGCTAAGCTCTTACCTGAATCTTGGAGATAAAACCACATCCCGGCCGAGACTGGGGTCTGCCAGCAGTTTTCCAGGCTCTGAGCAGCGCCCGTTAGTGGACCGGAAAACTCTCTTCAGCTGGTCATGAACGAGGGCGCAGGGAGCAAGGTTATGTTGATTGACAAAACTCCCAGGTCAATCATGTGTGTGAGAGCCCATTCCTTCACTCGCTCACTCCTTCAATAAATGCTTGTTGAGCACCTACTGTGTGCCAGGTGCCGGCGATTCAGAAGAAAGCAAAACACACAAATTGTGTGTGTCCCTTACAGAGGGATACGGTCAAAGACACAAAGCAGGGCCACCTGGGGGCTCAGTGGGTTAAGCGTCTGCCTTTGGCTCAGGTCATGATCCCAGGGTCCTGGGATCGAGTCCTGCATCGGGCTCCCTGCTCAGCGAGAAGTCTGCTTCTCTTTCCCTCTGCCGCTCCCTCTGCCCCGGCTCTCTCTCTTTCTCTCTCTCTGTCAAATAAATGGATAAAATCTTAAAAAAATAAAAAAAGACACAAAGCAGCCACCACGGCCTTCCTTGGTGGCTTCGCAGGAATGGCAGGACACTATTGCGTGTGGCCACGCTGTGTGTGTGTCAGAAAGCTGCCACCAGAACGCACAGGCCTCTGATTCCCTTTTCAGCACAAAGGCTTCGTTGAACAGGAGGGAATCGGCCCTTGGCCAGGGGCCTGTTGGGCGAGGGTCAGACATCAGGGACAAGACTTGTTTTCTCTCCAGCTACGTGAGCTCGAGTGTCCGTGGTGGCCACTCCTGGTCTCCAGCACCTGCCACCTGGTCTTCCTCACAGCACTGTGAAGGCCCCTCTCCAATGGTCTGACTTTCCCCCTTTCCCCTGTTTTGCTTCTTGCCCCCCGGGGGAGGTCGCTTCATCTTCCCCAGCGAGGGCCCATTCCCTCCCCGCGGGGGCTGCGTCCGGACAGTTACGCGTGGATCCCTTAGCGCAGCGGCTGGCATGAGGACCAAGGCTCGTGTTCCCAGGGCCACGGGAGGGGCTTGGTGAAGTCGGATCCCTGTGCCCAGGGAGGGCTGCCTTCTGCCACCTCCTGCCTCCTCGCCTTGTGCTCCTGGTCCTTGAGGGACTTTATTCCCAGGAGAGCGACGCGACCCGGCCCAGAGCTGGGGAGCCTGGCTGCTGAGCGTACACGTTGGGCAAGAGCAGAGAACCGGCCCCTCTGATCCCTGCCGGGGATATTTGGAGACACCAGCAATTCTGGGAAATCCAGGGACAGGGAGTGAAAGGGGGGAGGGGCAGAGGGGAAACTGTGAACTGCACCCCAGCCCCTCCTGGCCTGGACCCCTCCTAATGGGGCAGTGAAGAGCAAGGTGGTCGGCGTGTGGGGGTGAAGGGGGGACAGGCCAGGAGACCCCTTTCTTTGGGAAGAACAGGGACAGTTGTGTCCCCCGCCCCCGCCAAGCTCTGCCCGAGTCCCAACCCCAGTTCTATCTCTATTTACTGTCCAAAGTCCTGGGAGCGGGAGATGCCAGGTTAGAACCACTTGGACGAGGGGACACACGGGCTCAGGGGCCTCGCCTGGACCAGCCCCTCCTGGTACCACCCGCTCCACTTCTGGTTCTAGGCGCTCCTCGCCCTGGGGCCGGGGCTGCCCGCAGGACCTGGGAGTCAGCCCTCCATACCTTTTGTAGGTAACCAAGGTTGGGGAGGTAGGTGGGGCTGGGGATATTCGATACTGAGGAGACCCTCGTTCAGGGACAGTGGGGGCCGGATGGAGGAGGGGGTGGTTTGGTCCATGAGAGTGTGGAAGGAAGGCTCCTGGCCACGTCAAGGCACGAGCAATCTCCTGAGAAGGGACAGGACCCAGCTGTATTTCAGTCCCAAACTCACCTCCAACCTTAGACCCAACCCAAGCGGCAGCCTTGACCTGCTCCCACCCTACATCCAACCGGGTCATTGGCTTCTGCCCGAGGTAGCATTTGAGCCCAAGCCCCGAGCTCAGCCCCAGCCCTAAGAGGAGCCTCAGTCCAACCCAGCCCAGGCCTGGAGCCGGCATGGCCAAGGATTTTCAGGACATCCAGCAGCTGGACTCCGAGGACAATGACCACGAGCTGGGTGGAGGTGAGGGCCCGGGCCCTCGTGGGCACAACCCCAGGAGAGGAGACCGGTTCTGTGTAGGTGAGTGTTCAGTTTCGGGGGCTTCACTCCCCCTCCGTCTAGCCGCTGCTGGCTCTCTGTCTCTCTGCAGTCACATTCACCTGAGACCAGGGACCGGGCTTCTCTAGGGTGTAGGATGCCCTTCTCCTCTGCTTGTCCCCTGACCTCACCTTTCTCTCTACCCCCAGGGACCTCAGGGAAGGGTGTTTGCCCTGAGGATGAGGGAATAACTGGAAACTGGAGATGGCTTTGTCCCCCTTCCTCCCAACCTGAGAGGTGTGCACGTGCGTGTGTGCACGTGTGTGCCGTGTGTGAGCGCGTCTGCGTGTGCGAGGAAGCACATGCAGCCAGGAGAGTGTGTACGTGGGGGGGATGGGGGATGGACACAGAGACATCCTGGGAGACCCCTGCTCCCCTAAGCGCCCTGCCAAGATCCTTCTCTAGGACCTCCTGATGGAAGCCCCAAGTGTCTGGGAAATGTTTTCAGGCAAGAGAGAGCTGAGCCGAAGGGCAGGAGCCAGGAGCTGGGGAGGGTGTCTGGTGATGGGGTGAAGCTCCATGGAGACAGGAGGGTTGGGGGGCTCAGAGCTCAGGGAGGGGGCTGGTTAGCTGGGTTGGGGGGGCCCTCATTCCCGAAGCTGGCAGACAGCAGGAGGGCTGGTGCTGTTGCAGGGGAGGGTGGGCGTCGATCAGGGGAAGGGCAGCAGGAGGGACAGACGTGCCCACCCACGGCTTCTCCCTTCCCGGGGAGTGGGGGGCGTGGTCAAGGGCCACGTGAATCACTCCCTGTGCGTCCTCAGTGTCCCTGTGACGCCCGGTATGGAGTGAACAATCGGGATGATTCTGGATATCGTCGGATCTTCTGAGGGCGAGAGGATTCACAGTTTAAGCAGGAGGCTTGGACAGAGTCGAGAGGTTTTGGGTTTCACAGAGGGGGGAGCTCACCCCGAAAGACCTGACGGACAGCGAGGGAGGAGACTGAGGCATGCAGCTTTCTGCTGCTTCCTGTGAGCTGATGACGAGCACCTGCTTTTCCAGGACCAGCTTCCCCTCTTCCCAGCGCTCTAGAAGCCTATAGTTTTCAGCCAGTTTGGAAATGTTTCGGCCACTGTTTCCTCAAACCCCTTTTTCTGTCCCCCTCCCTGCTCCCTTCTCCTTCAACGACTGTAATTATGCATGTATTCATGCCCCCCCCCCCCCCCGCAGTTCACTGATGCTCTCTGCATTTTTTAAATTCTTTTCTCTTTCAGTGTTTCTTTTTATGTAGTTATTATTACTGTGTCTCCAAGTTCACTAATCTTTATTGACCTCTAATCTTCTACTAATTCTCCCCAGTGTATTTTCCATTTCATACAATGTAGTTTTCACGCCTTGGAGTTCAACTTGGGGCTTTTAAGTATTTTCCTTGACGTGTACTTACGTTTTTGAACAGAATACAGTTACAATATCTGTTGTAATGTCCTCTGTCTGCTAATTCTAACACCTGTGTCCGTTCTGGGTCAGTTTTGATACATTTATTAACCTCTTCATTACGAGCTGTGTTTTCCTGTCTCTTCGCATGCCTGGTAATCTTTGATTGCGGGCTAGACATTGTGAATTTTACCATGGCATGTGCTGGATGTATTTTGTACTCCTCTAAATATCCTTCAGCTTTGCTCTGGGCGCAGATAAGCAATATGGAGTCAATTTGATCCTTTCAGGTTTTAATTTTACGATTTTTTAAAGAAAATCTGTTACTTTTTTTTTTTTAAAGATTTTATTTATTTATTTGAAAGAGATAGAGACAGCCAGTGAGAGAGGGAACACAAGCAGGGGGAGTGGGAGAAGAAGAAGCAGGCTCATAGTGGAGGAGCCTGATGTGGGGCTCGATCCCATAACGCCGGGATCACGCCCTGAGCCGAAGGCAGACGCTTAACCGCTGTGCCACCCAGGCGCCCCACTTTTTTTTTTTTTTAAGTTTACTTAGCTTTTTTAGTAATCTACACACCCAACCTGGGGCTTGAACTCATGACCCCGAGATCAAGAGTCACACGCTCTTCTGACTGAGCCAGCCAGGCACCCCTGCTTTTATGATTCATGAGGCGGGTCTGGAGCACCCCTGTAGCACCGTTCCCGGACCTGAATGAGTGACAGGCACTGTTCCCCAGGGCTTCCAGGTGGGTTTTGTCCTGGCCCGGGGTAGTTTCCCTGACATGCACGTGTTGGTCAGGGCTCAGCAGGTTGCTCGAGGGGGAGCCCTCTGCAGACCTCCAGGATTCTGTGGGCAGCTCTCTCCTGACACCCTGTTTCTGTGACCTCTGCCACCTCGGTCACCCCAGATTCTCAGTTCCATTTCCTCATCTTGGGGAGTCTGCTGGGCTCTGCTTGGATTTCCCTCCCTGCCGCCTGGCTGGAAACTTTCCCCTAGCAGCAGCTGGGGGGCCATGGGGCTCATCTTGTTGTTCCCCGTCTCTCAGGGATCCTTGCCCTTTATTGCCCGAGGTTCAGGGGTCTTGAAAAAGGTGGCCTCTCATAGTTGTCTGTTCTGTGTGGGTTGTTTCCGGCGGGGAGGGTGAATCTAGCTCCCATCTTTCCATGTCTGGCAGACCCTTTTACCTTCGAACTTGCGTGGGCAGCATTTTTACATCTTATTTCATTTTGTTCTCAGAACAATCCAATCAGGTCGCTACTCTTCTTACCCATTAAAAAAAATTGTGATAAGAATACTCAGTATGAGTTCTGCCCTCTTCACCAGCGTCTCCGTGCGCCAGAGCACGTGGCTAGCGACGAGTCGGGCATAAGGATGGCCCGCAGATGCCTGGAACTTACTCGTCTTGCATAACTGAAACTTTAGACCCATTGAACAGCAACTACCGTTTCCCCAGACCCCAGAACCACCCCTCTACTCTTGAGGTCTATGAGTCTAGAAGTGGATATGAGAAAATTTGAGGCACCAAGGGTGTAGTGACTTGTCCGTGATGTCAGAGCTGGCTGGTGGCATGGCGGCACTCAGCCACAGGCAGTCTGACGTCGGCTTGGAGGTGCAGGCACAGATCGTGGGCCAGCCCACAACCGGGGCTTATGGATCATAGGTCAGTTTGGGAAGCAGGACAGAGGCAGTGGACACAGGTGGAGAGAGCAGTCGGACTCAGCCATGGGGTAGGCTGGGTGGGGAAGACGGTGATCGGGGAGAACTTCTGGATGACAGACGCCTAGGGGATGGGGAGGGCGTGAGGGGAATGGCATGCACAGGGGAGGCTGTGCTCAGAGAGGGGTGCGGGCAGGGGAGGTGTCAGAGAAATGGCGTCTCTGAGTCAACGTGGGGTCCTCAGTGTGTCTGTAGGGGAGGAAGGTGACAGTCATTGGTGTGAAGGTCTCAGGGGTTCTGGGTGGGCACTCACAGGGAGTGTCCACTTCTGGATGGCGGCAGGAGGTGGACTTGGGGGGAAGGCTCCGGGCCCCTGACTGACCACCCAGGGTTCCGACGTGCCTGGGCGTCATGGCAGTGAGGACAGAGCAAGGTGGGGTCTGAGCCCGAGAGAAAGTGTCTTGTTGGCAGGCGGGTGGTGCAGAAGCGGGTGTGTGAGTGTGTGTGTGAGAACATGTGCGTCCGCGTGTGAGAAGACGTGTGAATGTGCACCCCAGTGAGTGTGTGCACAGCACCGAGTGTGACAGAGGAATGAGAGAAGTGTGCACCTGTGTGTGGGGGTCGGGGTTCCGTGTGGCCGAGGGCACGGAGAGGCTTCTGTGAGGTGGCTGAGGCTAGAGGGGAGACTCGGTGGTCTTGGGGGCCCCCGGGCGGAGGGAAATGCTGGAGGAGGCAGGCCGGGTTGGGGGGGAGGGCAGACGGGGAGCGGCTGCTGGGGAATGACGGGCACGCGCGGAAGGACTGGCGGGCTTGCGGTTGCGGTTGCGGTCTGGGACTCTTCCAAGGGGCGCGCGTGGACTGCAAGAGGAACGCAGGGCCTGGCCTCCGGGCCCCCAGGTCGGAGAGCGGGGCACACAGACGATGCGACTATCGTGGGCCGTGGGCTTTGTGCTGCACGCACCTGTGCCGGCGTGTGTGCGTGTCTGCCTGTGTTCACGGGTGGCAAGTGTGCAAAGGCACGTGTGTAGTGCCTGACCCCCGGGGTCAAAGCCCAGCGACTCCCTCCGCAACTGACTCCCATCTACGTTCCCCCCATCCACCCGGGCTGTGCTTCCTCGGACGTCCGTTCCCCTGGATGCTTCCATATATCCACTCTCTGGGTCCCCCGCTGCCCAGGCCCCTCCTTCTGACACCCCTTCTTCAGCAGGGACAGGGACGCCTCTGCGCCCGCCCCTTCTGCTGCAGCGTGTCTGCTCCACGTTCCGCCTCAGTCTGCTGGTCCTGGGCTTCCATGTCCTGCTGCTGGTGGCCGCCGGCGTGATTGGGACCCAAAGTGAGGGTCGCAGGGGCCAGCGGGGGGAGGGGCGGTTGGAGGGGGCGAGCCGGGGCCATGAGGGCTCGGAGAGCTCAGAGAGGGGGCAGTAAGGGGCAGCGCTGGGACAGCTGTGGGGTGGTGATGGGGACGGGGCAGGGACGTGGACAGGCTGGGGCTGTCAGGCGGGGCACAGTCCTCCCCATTTTGTCCTGTTCTGTCTCCTGACAGGAGCACAGCTGCAAGAGGAGCTGCGGATCCTAAAGGAAAACTTCAGCCACTTCTCTGACGGCGTCCTGTCGGAGATCGGCACTCTCCTCTCCCATGGTGCGTGCGCGCTTCGGTGCGTCAGGGGCTGCGGCTTATCCGCGCACGCGTGCGTGGGTTTGCTGGGCTCCATGCTGGACGCCCGGTTCCGGGTCTGCAGGAGGGGCATGTTTCGCATACTGGGGGTAGGAAACCCAGCCCGAGAAGCTGGTCAAGGCTTCCAGGGACCCTGAAGGTTGAACAGGCAGGTGAAGACGATGGGGGTGCATGCCAGATAGAGGGAACAGAATCTGCAAAGCCAGGAGGTAAGGAAGACCACCGTCCATTTTGGGAGTGTGACCCCTTGCAGTATGGCAGGGGCTAAATGGTGAGGGCTGGGCAGAGGGGCGGGTAGGGGCCGGTGCCGCAGGCAGGCAGGCGTGCTAATGAAGTGAGGTTCTGCTGAGAACATGGGGACCTGCTGAAGGGCTTGAAGCAGGAGAGAAGCCAGCGAGGGTTTGTGCCTTAGAAAGGCGCTGTGTGGACCGGGGAGGAGTCAAGGAGGCTAGGGGCAGAGGGAATAGTGGCCTCCACTGGTGCTCGGGTGGGCGAGGATGGAGGGACCTTAAGGAGGCAGAAGGGACGGAGAAAGGTCGAGCCTTCCTCTTTCTCAGGGGGAAGTGCCAATCATCAGCTGACGTCTCTGGAAGCCAAGCTGGAGAAACAGCAGAGTGATCTGAAAGCAGGTCAGAGACACTCCCCCCACCCCGCCCAGAGTGTGTGCGTGTTGCGTGACCGCAGCGTGGGGTGGGGTCCCGGCAGGCAGGAACCCGCAAAGCCCACATGCCGCCCGCATGCCGTTCCCTAGATCACGCCGCCTTGCTCCTGCATTTGAAGCACTTCCCCATGGACCTGCGCATCCTCACCTGTCAGATGGCCTTCTTCCAGAGCAACGGTAGGCACGGGGGTGGGGGTGGGGCAGCCCCAGCGTGCCCGCGTCCCCGCGGGAGCTCACCTCCCCACGCCCCCATCTGCGGCCCCGCAGGCACACAGTGCTGCCCCGTCAACTGGCTGGAGTTCGAGGGCAGCTGCTACTGGTTCTCCCGCTCTGGGAAGACCTGGGCTGAGGCCGACAGGTACTGCCAGCTGGAGAACGCGCACCTGGTGGTCATCAACTCCAGAGAGGAGCAGGTGAGACCGCGCCCCTCCCGGGGTGCAGGTGGGAGCCTGGGTCCGGCTGCTGTATTATTAGCTTCTAACCAAAGCAGGAGTCCAGAGGCAGACGTCTGGCAGAGCCCGGGGAAGTTCGTGGTGAAGCAGCCAGTGATTCTAAGGGGCGGGACATTATAACAGCCAGGAGCTGGGGCAAAGCGGCAGGAGCCAGGTGGGCAGGGGATGAGCCGCAGGTGGGGAGACAGAATTCCAGACAGAAGGAGCTAAAGGGCCATGGGCTTGGGTGGGGGGCACAGTGTGGATGCACAGTCCCTTCTTGCTGGAGATGGGAGGAGTGGTCACTGGGTGAAAGGGACAGAGTGGGCAGGATTCCCAGGGACGCGTGACCCGTGGATTACTGGGTCCCTCCGAAGTGTTCCAGGTGTCCCCTGCCCATTGCCACCACTGCCCACAACCCCAAACACCAGAGTTCACAGGGGACAGCCAAGCCATGAGGACAGCTGGGGCATTTTTTCAAAAAGGAGGATGTGACATAACAGTCACCGAGTCCTTGCTCTGTGCCACGCACTTTCATAGATCCATCTGTGGTCCTCGCCACCTCATGGGGCAGGCACTCTTATCTCCTTCGAGGGAGGGAGAGATGAGGGAACTAGGAAACGGGGTGTGTGTGTGTGTGTGTGAAGTTACTTGCCGGTAATGCAGGATGGAGCCAGAATTCAGATTTGCTGGCCTCCTTAGCAAGCGTTTTCAACTAGTCCATGTTGCCAGAATATATTTATTGAATATATATATCAAACATAGGAACATATATTTGATACATAAATTATACATATATAAATAGAGAATTTCTCCTACAGATTGTGAATACGTGTTTTCGATTTTTAAAAAACCGAGTAAGAATCTTCTCTTCTTTTAATAGATGTGTATGTCATTTACATTTGTTTTTAACAGACATGCTTAATCTCAAGCCTGTCTTTTTTTTCTGCCGATATTCTTCTTTTGTTTTCTCACATTTGCTGTGTGAGATGTATTCTTTTTGTTTTCTCCCCTACGGTACTCTGAACTCGACGTAGCTTATTTTTGGCTAGCCTCGTGATTAGTTTGACCATTTGAAACGATGGGCTGAAATTTATCGGCTTCAGAAACATCAAGGAGTTCATATAACTTTCCGTGTGGAAGACGAGGAAACCAGTCCACTTATATTCTTCACATGCCTCCTCTTTTTTGGTTGTGAGTGGGCTCCAGGCCCAATATGGGGCTGGAACTCACGACGCTGAGGTAGGTCAAGAGTGGCATATTCTAGCGAAGGAGCCAGCCAGGCGCCCCGCCTTCTTTTTCAGAAACCGAGATACAATCGACATTTAACGTGATGTGAATTTGAGGCGCACGATGTGTTGGTTTGATGCATGAACGTGTTGCGAGAATCGGTCCAGTAGCGTCAGCTGGCACCTGCAGCCCGTCGCACAATTCTCACTTTTTTGCGCGGAGAGCAATGAAGGTCTAGTCTCTTAGCAACTTCGAAGTTTATAATGCCTCCTCCTTTTCTCTCCGAGATTCCGTAAGCGTTTTGCCTGAATCGCTGGAGTCTTTTCTGTCTCTGAATCTCATTAGCCTCGCCCAGGTATATCTCGGTGTTGCCCCTTCTCTCTGTAATGTTCCCCCAGGGCCAGGACCATCTTCCGAATTCATAAACTTAGGTTTCCTAAATTCTTAAATATGACTTGAAATATTTGAATATGTTTTTCTTGTGCATTCTCCTTCTTTCTCTGGAATTGGTCATCCAGACGTCGCTCTGCTGTCTGCTGTCCACAGTCCCCACCCTGTCCTTCTGTCTTTCTCTTTCCCTCTGTGTTGCGGTCCTGTCCTCAAGGCCATCCTTCGTGCCCAAGCTTGGCTTTCTGCTAAGTTCCTGGGCTTTTCCCCATGGCTCAAATCTTTCCCTTGGGTTTCTCCTCTTCACTTATCATTGTGTTCTCTTTCTTCTTGGATGTCTTCTTTGGTATTTTATGTCATTCGTCTCCTCTTTAATTTTGCATAAATTCCATGACCATCCCCCCCCCCGCCATGTTTATGAATGGGCGCAATTCTTTCTCACCTGTTATTTACCCAGGAATAGGGGAGATGAATTCTCCTGGACCATCTCCGATCCCCTGATGCTATTTGATTCCTCCCCTCAGTTTTCAACAGAGAGGCCTGGATATCGGTGATTTGTATTTTGTTCCGTTGTTCAGCTTCCGGTGGCGGTGGGAAGAGGGGGCAGGGGCAGCAGGTGGCAGCAAACAGAATATCTGGTCTCCGGCACGTTCCCCCCAGCTCTGTTGACTCCTCTGAATTTGTGGGGCAGGCCCACCAGCTGCTGAGGGTCGCTCCTCTTGCACGGAACACAGTCCTGTTGGCAGGGTTCTAGAATTCAGGGATGCTGCCCCCACCTGTGCCCAGGTGAGGTTGTCTGCAATTGTGATCAGGGCTCTAGGAAGTGAACGGAATTGGGAATTTTCCCTCCAAACGGGGCTGCAGACCCTCCCCACGCTGTCCAAGGGAAGGGCTAGGCATGGATGTCAGTGGAGCCATCCGTCCATCCCCTCTATATCCTCCCACTGCTACCCTCTCAAACCATGCGGCTTAAGTCCCTCCTGTAAGAGAAAGCCACAGGGGGGTCTGTTGTCTCAGGGATGTGCAAGAGTCCTGGGGAGCTGTCTCAGAGACCACCTCCTCCCCGGCTCCTGCCCTCACACATTTCCAGCAGATTGTGGACCCCATGTAGCCAAGTTATAATGAGGCTCTGGGCAGTGGGTCCAAGCTTGGAAGCCCCAGCCTGGAAAACTCCAGAAACCACAACTACACAGAGAGGCAGGAACAGGGACACATGCCCTTGAGAGGCAAATGAAACCAAGATCTGTAATGGATCCGTAATGGGTGTTGGGGTCCATGGGGGCAGCAGGGGCTGGAGTCAGGATTCTAAGAGTTTGAGGTCGTGGGCAGAAGACAGCAGAGGAAGAGAGTTGGGGTAGCAGCTGTGAGCTGGGAATGAGGTGGGGCGTTGGGCCAGGGGGCAGCGGCCACAAGCTGGAATTCCTGGGCTCTACCAGCTACCTCGAGTTCCTTAATCTCCCGTGTGAGTCACCAGGGTGCCCGGTTTAGAGAGCCTCTGAAGCATCAAATAAGGTAACCTTTGGGAAGCACTTAGCACAAGGTGTAGCCCCGCAAAGTTCCTCCCAACAGTAGCTCCAGTTCCAGAAGAAAATACGAGAATAGTTGTGTTGGGAGCTGACATTTCAGCCTGGGGACAGAGGGAGCCGGACAAGACAGAGGCAGCCGCAGCTCCTGTCTGCTCAGAGGTTCAAAGGACTAGAACCTCCCTTCCCACCTGTTTTCCAGAAGTTCATCGTCCAGCACACAAACCCGTATGATGCCTGGATAGGTCTCACGGACAGCGAGGGCGCCTGGAAATGGGTGGACGGCACAGACTATCATCAGAGCTACAAGTAAGTGGCCCCCCCTCTGACTCGTTGGCTTGGCCTGGGGCCAGCCCCCTGGTCTTTCGCCCCTACACACTCCCATCCTTCCCTTGGGGACCAAAGCCCCGGCCCTCTCCCTCCGGTTGCTGCGCCCGCTCCCTGAACCCTACCCTCCTCGGCTGTGCTTTTCTGAGGTGCGGGTGCGGCTTGCAGGGGTAGGGGCCGGAGCTTGAGTGCCATCCTGCCTTCCTAGGAACTGGGCGGCCACTCAGCCAGATGACTGGCAGGGGCACGAGGTGGGTGGAGGCGAAGACTGTGCGGAAGTCCGGGCCAACGGCCGCTGGAACGACAATCTCTGCGAACAGGTGCAGCGCTGGGTGTGCGAGATGAGGAGGAACGGCACGGCTTAGGAGCCCGCCCCCTGCCCCGCCCCCAGCTCTCCGCAAGGGGGGGATTTCGAAGAAAGGAAAAATGGAGGGGGTGCTGAAAGCATCACAGACCCCCGGAGACACTGAGGTCCCGCCTTCTTCAGCAAGGCACTGTCATGATTATGATTTTCAGCCGCTCCGTGGAGTAGGGAAAGAAGACGCGAGTACTTGAAATTGCGTGGACTGGTCGTTTGGAAGTGGGAGGTGTGGGGAGCAGAGAAGAGGGGGCGTCCAGAGGAGACAGACTCAGCCCTAGACAGCTGCTCCTTGAGACCCCATCCCAAGGAGCAGGGGTCAAGGAGGGGAGGGGAGCTTGGACTAGAGATGCTCAGCTGGAGGCAGGAGGTGGGGGCCGGAGGGGCTGCCTGGGGAAGCGGCTCCCCCCACCCCCATGGGATCTCCCGCAGAAGAGGTTCCAGGGAACAGTGGGGCTCCCCCAACTCCAGGAGCTGTGGCCTGGCCCACGGGGACTGCAGAATATGCTCGATAAGGGAAGGGGGGTCGGTAAGACGCTGTGTGGTATCTGCAGTGGGACCACCTCTCTGGACCCCTAAGAGATCTAGACCTTTCTCCAGCACAAGTGCCACCAGCTGCCTCTGCTGTGGCTAAGCGTCACCTTCCAAAATCATTCTGAAGCCGATATTAAGAGGTCCTTTAAGCAATTAGAGTTGTGTTATTTCTACTGCGAAAGTAATATATACTATTAGAAAAAAATGCTTCTCTCGCACACACACACACACACACACACACACACACACACACACATACACAGGGATGCTGCTCACGGCTCCCACGGCTCCCACGGTTAACTATTTCGTGGCCATTGGGTTAGTCAGGGCTCTCCAAAGAACCAGTAGGCTGAGTATGTCTGTGTATGTGTGATTTATTAAAGAGATGTATTACAAGGAATTGGCTCATGCGGTTACGGAGGGTGGCAAGTCCCAGATTCTGCGGGTGCGCGGGTGAGCTGGAGATCCCAGAGAGCCAGTGACCCCAATTACAGTCTGAGTCCAAAGCCTGAGACCCGGGAGAGCCGATGGTGTGAAAGCAGCAAGCTCAAGACCTGGAAAGAGCGGGTGTTTCCATCGCAGCCTGAGCCAGGAAGGAAGCCCGTGTCCCAGCGTGAAGGGGTGAGGCGGGAAGGACTCTCTCTTACTCCCGGAGGGTCAGTCTTGTTCCCATCAGAGCTTTAGCCAACAGACTCGACCCACCCCACCTGCTCTACCGGTTCCAAAGCTCATCTCATCCCCAAACACCCCCCGCCCTCGAAACTGTGTGTGAGCAACTACGTAGAGGCCTGTGGTCCCGTCCAGCTGACCCATAGAATCACCCATTCCACGTCCCATCGGGACGTTTCCTGCGTTCCCACATGGATGCCACACAGCGTATCACTCGGTAGCATGCCCCTGCTCCTTCCCCGGGTCTGCGGGCTTCCAGCCAGCCTCTGCTGTTCCCTGGCAAGTTTCAGCTCCGCGAACTTCGCAGCACTAGAGGGTTCCCAGGTCTGGCTGTGCCACCCGGGGTTCAGACATCCCCTGGCGTGGATGGCGAGCCAACATTTTCGCTTGTTTTCTCATGTCCTATTTCAAGCGATTGCTGCGTCTAACCTCCCACCGTGTCAAGACTTCCTAGTGTTCATTTGCAAAGCTCTCTAGGACGTCTCCTTGAAAAGATTGTCCAAGTGATCATACGTGCAGTTTGAAGTCTTGTGGGCTCGAGGCAGCCGCCCCTCCTGCTCAGAGAAAACCCGCTGTTGGTGACTTCGTTGTGTCTCCCAGCACGGACATCAGAATTTCTAAATAATATATGCAAATGGTATCTCTTTATTGAGCAGTTGTGGGTATTTCTTAATAACTCTCTCGCATGTCGATGGGGCACGACCTTCTAATTTAGTCTGCAACCATTTTCATTTAAATCCTAGTTCAGGATCCGTGTCATTGGTGGCCGGGTCAACCCTGGTACCTGCTGGAGCCCCGTGGTACGAGCTGGTTTCCGGTTCCTTTCTTTCTTTTTTTTTTTTTTAATATTTTATTTATTTATTCGACAGGATAGAGACAGCCAGCGAGAGAGGGAACACAAGCAGGGGGAGTGGGAGAGGAAGAAGCAGGCTCATAGCGGAGGAGCCTGATGTGGGGCTCGATCCCATAACGCCGGGATCACGCCCTGAGCCGAAGGCAGACGCCTAACCGCTGTGCCACCCAGGCGCCCTCCAGTTCCTTTCTTGCACAACTTCTGTTTCTTCTGAAAAGTTAATAATTGTTTCACTTAAAAATTTTCTTCTTCACATGCTTTTAACCTACTGCGAGGTCATCCTCAGCTGTACAAAGCCTGGATGTAATTTCCTACACACGCTGGCTGGTCACCTCACCAGGATCTCAGCTGTCCTTTTCTAGAGCCTCATGGGTAAATGCGAGTTTTATGGGGCCTGTAGCGCACACAGTTTTGAGGAGCCCTCCTTAGAAAAATAACATTATGGAGGCGCCTGGGTGACACAGTCGGTTAAGCATCTGACTCTTGGTTTTAGCTCAGGTCGTGATCTCAAGGTCGCAGGATCGAGCCCCGTGGCCTGCTCCGTGCTCAGCGGGAGTCCGCTTGAGATTCTCTCTCTCTCTGCCCCTCCCCCTGCTCTCTCTCTCTCTCAAGTAGACGAATAAATCTTAACAAAAATAACATTAGGACTACAAAAGTGTAACAGTTAATATTTACCTAAGTTAGAACTCCCTCCCTTTAAAAAGCTGAGAGCTACTGTAAACATCACAAAATGCTGAAAAATGATACATTTGTAACAATCATCCGAGGTATCTCGAAAATGCATTTTCCTTACACTTTTTTTTTTATGGTTCAATACTGTTTGTTTCTGCATGGGACGAGGATGTCAGGTGACCTTCCAGAGAGAGGAGAGAAAGGTCACTGTGGCTTCCTCTTTATTGCGGACATCAAGTGCTGTGACCGCCCCCCCCCAAGTAAGTCTGCCTGACCGGTGGCAGAAGCGCCCTCGAAAGCGTTGCTGGCGGACCGGCCGTAAGGATGACTGGCATGACTGCAAACCACACACCCGTGTCCCTCGCGCTCAGGCCAAATGGATTTCCAGCCTAAGTTCTTAGTCTGATGGGAGAAAGCCACCTGACCCAGAGGCCAGTGCGAAGAGAGGACACTGGTTACCTGAACTAGTTGTAGTTAAAATAACTTTTGTTTTCCTAATTTACCGAAGTTTAGGCCCAGTGGCTGAGAGGCAGGTGGTTGGGGTGTTGGGCCGTGGTGAGGATTCTGGGGCTGCTTGCTGGACACGTGCCGGCCGGGTCCCCTCCTTCCCTGCTCCGCGCCCCCAGCTTCCCCTGGAAAACGCCCCCTTCGAAAACTTGCCGTCTGACTCGCACCACTGACTTCACGTTGCTGTTCGGTATTTCCCCCCGAATCTTGGATTTTAGGCTTTTAACTCTGCAAGCACCAACCTGTATTCTGAATTGAAAATATAACTTTTAAGTGACGACATTAGAAATCAGTGTGAAGTGTTGGTGAGTGCGCGAAGCCAGTGTGGGAAGGCTGCTACGTTCTCCAGGGTCACGACACTGGCACGCGCGGGGAAAGGCGTAACTAGGGACACAGACCAGTGGTTGCAGGGCTTTCCGAGTGAGAAAGGGAGGGAGGAGTAGGGGGCACTCGGGGGATATTTAGGGGGTGAAACTATCCCATATGCTGCTGTACTGGTGGGTACGTGCCATTATACATTAGTCAAAACCCACAGGATCGGGACACCGGGCGGGGGGGGGGGGGGAGGCGCTCAGTCGGTGAAGCGTCTGCCTTCGGCTCTGATCATGATCGGGTCCTGGGATTGAGTCCTGCGTCGGGCTCCCTGCTCAGTTCGGAGCCTCCTTCTCCCTCTACCTGCCGCTCCCCCTGCTTGTGCTCTCTCTCGCTCTCTCTCTCACAAATAAGTAAATAAAATCTTAAAAACAAAACCTCATAGGATGCCCAGCCCAAAGAGTGACCTGTGAAGCAAACTATGGACTTTAGTTAATAACAACCTATCAGGGGCGCCCGGCTGCCTCACGCGGTAGGGCCCGGGACTCTTGATCGCGGGGTCATGAGTTTGAGGCTGTAAAGATTTCTTAAAAAAAAAAAAAAAAGTGTCAATATCGGCTCATCCGTGGTATCAAAGGTACGTTTGTATTAAAGGCAAGATGGGGGGGGCGCCTGGGTGGCACAGCAGTTGGGCGTCTGCCTTCGGCTCAGGGCGTGATCCCGGCGTTCTGGGATCGAGCCCCACATCAGGCTCCTCCGCTGGGAGCCTGCTTCTTCCTCTCCCACTCCCCCTGCTTGTGTTCCCTCTCTCGCTGGCTGTCTCTATCTCTGTCGAATAAATAAATAAAATCTTTAAAAAAAAAAGGGCAAGATGGGAAAGAAAAGCAAGACAAAAATGAAATGAAGACGGCAACAAGCATGATTTTCTGTTCTTGGGAGTTATTAGAATGACTCACCCGGAGACAGTAAACCTGAGCGTGTCCCACGGCTGCGAGCACAACACTTATAAAGTCAGAGCGTCCCTGACAGATGAACAACGAGGGGAGCCCACAGCTTCCTAGAATTGCAATAAGCGAAAATGAAAGCTGCTTATACTGTGTTTTAGAAGTAATTTTGCCACAGCAATCTATCAGAGGAGGACCTGAAAACATGCCAAAAGGAGACATTTTAAAAATTTTTCTGCTTGGGATTTTATTTTATTTTTTTTTAAAGTCCTCTCTACGCCCAGCGTGGGGCTCAGACTCACGACCCTGAGACCAAGAGTCGCACACGCCACTGCTGAGCCAGCCCGGTGCCCCCAAAGGAGAGGTTCTTAAGGCTGCATTCTCCTATTAAAGTACGACTAAATTAAAATTATGTATAAATAACAAAAAGAGATCCACGACATCTTAGCTGTTTGTAAATGAAGAGCTGCTTTCTTATATCACCATGATTCAAAGTGAAAATCATCTAGAAAAGAAAGAAATACGTCAAAACCTATGGGACACAGCAAAAGCCTGGCTCAGAAGAAAACGTACAACCTCATGTTTTGTGTTTTTTAAAAGATTTTATTTATTTATTTGACAGAGAGAAAGAGACAGCACAAGCAGGGGGAGCAGCAGAGGCAGAGGGAGAAGCAGGCTCCCCGCTGAGCGGGGAGCCCGATGTGGGGCTCAATCCCAGGACCCTGAGATCATGACCTGAGCCGAAGGCAGACGCTTAACGACTGAGCCCCCAGGCGCCCCAGGTTTTGCCTACTGCAAACAAAGCAGCTGTGAACACTCATGCACGGGTGTTTATGTGAACACAGATTTCCATTTCTCTGGGAGAAACGTGCAAGAGCACAATGGCTGGGTCACACAGTGGTTGCACGCTTAGTTCCAGAAGAAAGTGCCAGACTGTTTTCCCGTGGTCACCCCATTTTCTATGCCGACCACCAGCACCTGAATGATCCCTTTTGTCCGGAGCCTCACCTGCACTTGGCTGCTATCATTCATTTTTAAAATTTCAGCTCTTCTGGGGCGCCTGGGTGGCACAGCGGTTAAGCGTCTGCCTTCAGCTCAGGGCGTGATCCCGGCGTTACGGGATCGAGCCCCACATCAGGCTCCTCCGCTAGGAGCCTGCTTCTTCCTCTCCCACTCCCCCTGCTTGTGTTCCCTCTCTCGCTGGCTGTCTCTATCTCTGTCAAATAAATAAATAAAATCTTTGAAAAAAAAATAAATAAAATTTCAGCTCTTCTGGCAAGTGTGTCGTGGTCCATTGCTGTGGTTTTCATTTGCATTTCCCTGATGCCCGACGGCAGGCAGGCATCCTCTCGTGTGCTTATCCCCTCTCTGCTTATCCTCTTTGGGGGAAATGTCTCTTTGTGGTTTCTTTGCCCATTTTTCTAATTGCATTCTTGGGTTTTTCGACTCTTGGATTTTGAGAATTCTTTTTTTTTTTTAATACGTCATTGTATACTTATAGTTCAGTGAATTTATTTGAAGAGCTTAGAAAGTATTTCTGGGGCATTTGACTAATTTCTTTCAATAAATATAACTGAGCACCTTCTGAGAACAAGTGACTAAGCGAAGGTGACAGTGTCAACCATGAAAGCCTACATTAGTCACGTCTTCACTGAGTGGGGTTCAGAGAATCCCTCACATATTCTAGACACTGGTCTTTCCCTGGGTATGTGGTCTGCAAATATCTTCTCCAAGTCTTCAGCTTGTCTTTTCTACCCTCTTAGCAAAAATATGTTTACCAAAACACTCACGTGAAAAATAAAATCTTGGCAAAGCCCAATTAAGGAAGCAAGAAAAGTAACACGGCCACATGAGAGATTAAGTGACACTTTTCCTGTTTTTATAGAAACTTGGCTGCATTTCCAAAGCTGAGAATGATTGTTGATAAGGCCCTGCCTTTACGATGGAGAGGAGCCTTGCCGAGGCAGGACTTACCGAGAGGTGGCAAACACGGCCTTCCTCCCAGCCTCTGTGCGAGAGGACTGGGGAGGTAACGGGCTTAGTTCAAGGGAATTCTTAGACGTGGCAAGAGACTCTCTAGGACCCATTAGCCAGATGCTGGAGTCCGAGGGAACCACAGTAGAGCCGGGGGCTCTGCAAGGCGGGAAGACACTCTCGGGCCTGATGCTACGGGAGTGGCAGACACTGTTGGGACGGCTGCTTGTGAGGGGCAGGACGAGCTTTCGGGGAGGCTGTGGATGTGTCTCCGGGAGTTTTGAGGGCAATCATGGAGAAAGAGACTCACCCTTGGCAGGAGCCGGCTAGAGGCAAAGAACCAGGGCTGGAGCTGCCCCGGGTACGAGTGGGTCAGGCTGTGCCGGGTGGTCTGCGGGGGCACGGATGTCAGGGAACTTGTGAGCCTCGTGGACTCCACCGACGCCAGGCTCGAGCGGACCCTGCCCCAGAGCGGCCGGGGCAGAGGGAGGCCGAGGGAGACCGTGGGGGTGCAATTTCCTGGGACAGGAGCTGATGGAGGCCATCGGAGGGCAGCCACATAATTCGTCGTCCTCTTGAAGGACTGCTGGGGTGTAGATGGCCCCATAAGGGTCTCAGGGGCACCACCCCCAAACCCCATGAAAGGCCCTGGTGGAGGCCTGTTCCAAAGGGCGTCTCAACCACCAGCCAGAGCGACACCAGCTCATGGGCTCCTTCCTCGAATTCCTCTCTCTTCCGCTCCAACCCTCGAAGCTCTGTGAGGAGAAGAGGCAAGAAAGAGGAAGGGGGAGCAGAGCCGCCCATGACTCCTGTCCTAGATTTGTCAGCAGCAGGCCCTGAGATGAGGACCTTTGTGCAAGTGATGTGTTAAGAAGTGTTCCTAGGAAATCGGGTAGGGGACTGGGGAATGGGGTGGCGGGATGAAGAGGAGGACGTCACACAAGGGGCGGCCGAAGCTGGCCCCGACGGGAGACTCTTGTCAAAGTGACTCGTTAGGAAGCGCGTCTAGGTGCTCTCAGCACAGTCCTGTGCCCGAGGTGCTGGTCTTGTAGCGAGCTCAGTCCCCGCGACGTGTCGGGAACAAGGGATCTGGAGTATTTCTACTCCCGCACCCAATGGCCATCGGTGGGTGAGCATGGGAATCCTAAGGTGCTTCCCGCTGTCTGTGTGTCCAGATGTGGCATGACCCGGCCGCCGGACAGCAGTGTCCCGACGGAAGGACACAGGTGTTGGCCCTGAAGACCAAGAGTGAACGGGTCTGGAAGGGATCTGAGCAAAGCCTTGGTGGGGTCTGCTACGGCCCCACCCTTGCAGATCCCGCGGCTCGTCGCCTAAAGCTTTGCTCTAGTCTGGACTGGACTTTGAGACCTGGCGTTAAGACCAGTCTTATACTAAATGTATACAGAAGGAATCTCCAGGAGGGTCTGTCCAATAACAATGGAATGACGTATTAGCGTAGATGCCCTTTATCGGGTCGAGGAATCCCCTTCTAGCCCCAGTTTGTTGAGAGTTCAAAAAAAAAAAAAATCACGAGTAGATATTATTTTGTCTCATGCCTATTCTGAACGAATTGGTACAGTTCCGTGGATTTTCTTCTTCGATCGTTAATATGGAGGATTGCGCTGATCGATTTCTGAATATTGAGCCTTGCGTCCTTGGGGAAACCTCACTTGGTCGTTGCACATGGCTCTTTCGTATATTGCTAAATTCGCAGCGCTAGTATTTGGTTGAGGCCGGTTGTATAGATGGCCCCGAGAGGTGCAGATCCGCAGTTTGCTTGCATTGACCCCCTCTGGTTTCGGCAGCCGGGAAAATGCTAGCCTGATAAAACGAGTTGGGTAGTGTTTCCCCCTCTTCTATTTTTCTGGAAGCGATTCCGCAGAATCGGTGTTGTTTCCTCTTGAAGCATTTGGTAGAATTCTCTAGGTGAGCTATCTAGGCCAGAGATTTCTTTCTGGGAAGGTTTTAAACTATGATTTCAGTGTCTTTAATGGTTCTAGACCTTCTCAGTTGATTTCTTTGATCTTAGGTAAGTTTTGGTAGTTTGTGGTTTTGGGGGAATTGTCCCAATTCACTGAAGTCGCTAAAATTTTGTCCATAGGGTCCTCCATGATGTTCCTTTATTATCCTTTTCATCTATTCAAAGTCTAAGGTGACATTTTCTCTTTTATTTCTGGTATTAGTAATTTCTGTGTTTCCTCTGTTTTCTTCTCTGTCAGTCCTGCTGGAGGTTTATCAATTATATTGATCCTTTCAGAGAGCCAACTTTTGGTTTCACTGATTTTCTTTATTGTTTTTCTGTTTTCAATTTGACTGATTTTTGCTCTTCCCTTTATTTCTTTTCTTCCGCTTGCTTTCGATCTGTTTTGTTCCGTTCTTAATTTCTTAAGGTGAGACATTAGGTTGTTGACTTAAGACCTTTTTTCTTTTCTGAAAAAGATTTTACTTTTAAGTCATCTCTACACCCCATGTGGGGCTCGAACTCACAACCCCGAGATTAGGAGTCACAAGTTCTACCGGCGGAGCCAGCCAGGAGCCCCCAAGACTGTTGTTCTTTTTTAACATAAGTATTTTATGTCGTAAAATTCTCTCTCAGCATTTCCTTAGCTGCATCCCACAAACTCTGACCTGTCGTATTTTAATTGTAGTTCAGTTTAAAATAGTTTCTCTTGAGACTTTCTCTTTGATGGATTTTTTTAGAAATGTGTCATTTTTGGGTTTTGGATATTTTTAAATTATCTTATTGTTTTCTATCTAATTGTTTTCTGGCTTAATTCCATCACTATCCGAGGACATATGTTGAAAATGTCAAGTTGCTTAAGTCTGTTCAAGTCTGTTTTGTGACCCGTGATCCGGTCTGTCTGGTGGAATTTCCACGTACGCTTGAAAAGCATGCGTCTTCTGCCATTGTGGTCGGGTGGGGTGGTCTATAAATGCCAATTAGAGAAATGATAGATAAATGTAAAGCGATTCTGACCTGAATGCCAACAATTTTGGGGAGGGGCAGGATAAAATAACGTTAATGCTTACATAGAAGAATAAAAGTGTAAGTATATATAAAATTTTATGGTTAAAAAATCGTGAGAGGTAATGTTAGGTTGGCCTGTGATGCGGGCGACAAAGAATTGCACCCAGACTAGACCAGCGAGCAGGATGGAGGTGATTCAGTCTCCAAGGGAGGAGAGGGGCCAGATGTCAAGAGAGAAATGTCAGCTCCGAGTTCCTGTGAGGCTGGGCCTCTTAAGGGGTTTTTAAAGATGTGAGAGGGTTGCCACTGTGCCCATGGTGGGGGGTGTGGGAAGGGGTCTACTCTTGGCCAGGTAGGCCAGAAGGTGGCAGGTTTCAAGGGGTTCTGTCTGGGGCTCGTCCAGGATGCAGCTTGCGGTCAGGCTAGAGAAGAAGATGTTTTGTAGTTGGGGTCTACTTTCCGAGAACGTAGGGCACAAGGACCCAGAGAAACAAAGAGTTAGGGCCAAGTGCAGACCCCTGTGAAATTTGTTTGCAAGTGTGGCTGGGGTGGGGCTGGGCGGTTGAATAGCTTCCTTTCAGATAACTTATTCTAAATCCGTGGAAATCAAATCAGTATGATATGAGCACAAGAAGAGAAACTAAATCAGTGGAACAGACTCCCAGCCCAGAAATACACACGAATATAGTTAGGAACTTAACAGAAGTCTTATTCCAATTCGTTGGGAGAAAACATAAAGCATAATATAGTTTATAAATCAGTTTTTCATTTGGAATGAAACCAAGCCAGATTTCCATCTCACACACTACGCAGAAATGATAAACTCCGGATGGATTAATTATTTAAATGTAAACATTAATCATCAAAAAATATCAGAATAGAGGCGCCGGGCTGGCTCCGTCTCTGGAGCACGCGACTCTTGATCTCGGCTTCGTGATGTCGAGCCCCACGTGGGGTGAAGAGATTACTTAAAAATAAAATCTTTAAAAAGTATATTGGAACACAATTGAAGAGAATGTACAAAATTGAAATCTCACAGAGCAAATGTGAGAAAACAAAAGAATATCGACAGGAAAAAAAAGATAGGCTTGAGATTAAACATGTCTATTAAAAACAAATGAGGGGGCACCTGGGTGGCTCAGTCGGTGAAGCGTCTGCCTTCGGCTCAGGTCATGATCCTGGGGTCTTGGGATCGAGTCCCGCCTCGGGCTCCCTGCTCAGCGGGGAGTCTGCTTCTCCCTCTCCCTCTGCAGCTCCCCCTGCTTGTGCTCACTCTCTCTGTCAAATAAATAAATAAAGTCTTAAAAAAATTTTTTTTCTTGCTTCTTGAGGTAGGCCTGTGTTGCTATAAACTTACCTTTTGGAACAGTTTTTGCTGCACCCTAAAGATTTTGGACCGTTGTGTTTTCATTTTCATTTGTCTCTATGTGTTTTTTAAAATTTCCTCTTTGATTTCTTAGTTGGCCCATTTATTTTTTTTAAAGATTTTATTTATTTATTTGAGAGAGAGAAAGAGAGAGAGAGCACAAGCAGGGGGAGGAATAGAGGGACAAGCAGGCTCCCCGCTGAGCAAGGAGCCTGACGCAGGGCTTGATCCCAGGACCCTGAGATCACGCCCTGACCCGAAGGCAGACGCTTCTTCGACTGAGCCACCCAGGCTTCCCAAGTGTGCTGTTTCAGACAAGCTGTGAGCACGTTTGTCTCCCGGTCGTGGTTGCTCGTAATAAACTTTAATTAAATAAAAGTACCTCTGACAGGTTCTAGACCTAAAATATACGGCAAAGCTTTGTCTCCTCCAAACCAGTCATCAGCTAGGCGCCCACTGAAAGAAGACAGAAGATATTTCTTGAACGTCGTATTGGCGAAAATGCACAGTCTGTCGGCAAAGGTGTGGATAAACGCGTGTCCTCGTACACGGTGGGGAGAAGATGATAACGTCATTTTAGGGCACCTTGGCAGTGCCCGTGCACGCTCAGATTTTAGGAATGATGTCTCTGATCATTTTGCTTCTAGATATCTACCCAAGAGCAATTATCTGCTTCTTAGCGCAAACGGGCACATACGAGCCTGTTCACTTCTGCATTACTTATACAAGCCAAAGATACCGTGTCTCAAAAACACGTCGCCAAGGTCGTCGTTAGGTAAGGTGTGGCACGTGCATGCCCCGAAGCACCGTGATACAGACCGCGTGGGCAGCGGCGTGGGAAAAGCCTCAAGACCCATTTTTTTTTTAATGATTTTTTACTATATTATGTTAGTCACCATACAGTACATCCCCAGTTTCCGATGTAAGGCTCGATGATTCATTAGTTGTCTATAACACCCAGTGCACCATGCAATATGTGCCCTCCTTACTACCCATCACCGGTCTATCCCATTCCCCCACCCCCCTCCCCTCTGAAGTCCTCAGTTTGTTTCTCATAGTCCATAGTCTCTCATGTTTCATTCCCCCTTCTGATTACCCCCCCTTTCTTTATCCCTTTCTTCCCCTACCGATCATCCTAGTTCTTATGTTCCATAGATGAGAGAAATCATATGATAGTTGTCTTTCTCTGCTTGACCTATTTCACTTAGCATTATCTCCTCCAGTGCCGTCCACGTTGTAGCAAATGTTGAGAACTCGTTCTTTCTGATAGCTGAGTTATATTCCATTGTATATATGGACCACAACTTCTTAATCCAGTCATCTGTTGAAGGGCATCTCTGCTCCTTCCACGATTTAGCTATTGTGGACATTGCTGCTATGAACATTGGGGTGCATATGGCCCTTCTCTTCACTACGTCTGTATCTTTGGGGTAAACACCCAGTAGTGCAATGGCTGGATCATAGGGTAGCTCAATTTTTAACTTTTTAAGGGACCTCCACACTGTTTTCCAGAGTGGCTGTACCAACTTGCATTCCCACCAACAATGTAGGAGGGATCCCCTTTCTCCACATCCTCTCCAACAATTGTTGTTTCTTGCCTTGTCTATTTTTGCCATTCTAACTGGCGTAAGGTGGTATCTCAGTGTGGTTTTGATTTGAATTTCCTTGATGGCTAATGATTTTGAACATTTTTTCATGTGTCTGTTAGCCATTTGTATGTCTTCATTGGAAAAGTGTCTGTTCATATCTTCTGCCCATTTTTTGATTTGTTTATTTGTTTCTCGTGTATTGAGTTTGAGAACTTCTTTGTAGATCTTGGATACCAGTCCTTTATCTGTAGTGTCATTTGCAAATATATTCTCCCATTCCGTGGGCTGCCTCTTAGTTTTTCTGACTGTTTCCTTGGCTGTGCAGAAACTTTTTATCTTGATGAAGTCCCATAAATTCATTTTATCTTTTGTTTCTCTTGCCTTTGGGGATGTTCAAGACCCATTTTTAAGAAGACACAAGCTACGGAGGAAAATTGGTGCAAAAAGAACACCAACGCACCCCATCAGTGTATACATGCTGACAGGTGTGCAAATACGCACAGACATATGTCTGAAAAGACCACGCATCAAATTGCTCTCTCTGGGCCTGGGGGCTGGGAATGCGGTCAGTGTGTTAGTTTCCTATCTCTCCCTGACCTCGCAGGCCTGAGCCACCGGGGGGGGGGGGGGCAGACACTGCCAATCCGTGGCCGGTGCGGTGCCGTCTTCCCCACGGCCCCATCACAACCAAGGGACGGGGGAGGGTGGCGTCTTCTCTCACTGATGCCTGATAATCCAGGGGAAGAGTGTTTGCCCGTCGTTGGCACAATCTGGGATCATTGACCTCTGGAAGTCCCAGTGCCCAAGGAGAGGACCCCCACCCCCTTGGCAAGCAGCCTTGGTCCTGTTGAAATTTGAAGATGCCACCTGACTTCTGCCTGATTTGGGCTCCTCAAAATCACCACTGGGTAGGGGTGGAGGTAACTGTGCTTTGGAGGTGACCGATTGATGCTAAGGGGGGAAATGGGGGTGCTGCCTCGCAATGGGGATGGGAGAGGACGAAGCCTGGGGCCCCTGAGACTGTCTGGGGAGCTGCGGAGCTCCCCCGTGTGATACTCTGATGGTCGGTGGCAAATCGCAGTGACCCGGTGGAGATAGGACCACGAAGGACTTGGATGCTGTGGACACGAAGTTCTGGGTCCCCAACCAGGTAAACAGGTCCTGAGCAGCTGAGGTGCTGGGAGAGGACTAAGGCGCCCCGGGCAAGCCGAGATCGTCCACCGTGAAAGAAGTCTCAGAGGCAACAGCATTTAGGAGACCCAAGAAGGGTCCTTGCAACGTGGCCGCAAGGCAAGCAGCCTTTGGGAGGACAGGCTTACGGAACAAAACCACAGGAGGTGTTCAGAGGAAAACTGAGCAGTGTGAACAAGGTTTTATCAGTCTGCTCATGATGGCAGCACAGCGCTGTTCTCACATGGTTATCACAGGCACAAAAGGTCGTGACTTATCCTTAGGCTTTGGCATTGCAAAAATCAGGGATAAAGCTGTTTTTTCCTAAGGAGTCAGCAATTTATGGGAAATGCTCAAAATTTACTTTATTTTGGGGACTGGAAGGAAAACTGTGTGTGTGGGGGGGGGGTTGTGTGTCCGGGCATATCTGTCACCCAGATATCATAATAGCTCCTTACCAGGACTCTTGGTTTCCTGCTCCGACCCCTCCACAGTCTGCCCCTCTAACTCGGAGTAAAACGAAATCCTTAACAATAGTCTGAGGGCCCCAAAGAATTCGTGCTCTGCGTTTTCCCTCCATGACTCATCTATTCCTCGTCTCTCTAGCTCAGTTCTCTATTAAATCTCTGGCATTTCAGGCAAATGGATGATCCTTGTACACACTAGACATTCTTCTGCCCCAGGGCGTTTGCACTTGCTGTGCCTTCCCTCTGGAGCCCTATTCCTCCTGGAGCTCCTCATGACTCGCTCCCTCACCTCCTTGTAACTTTTGCTCAGACATCACCTTCTCAGTAAGGCCTATCCTGACACCCTACTCTTGATGGCCTTATTAAAAACTGACCTGGGGCGCCTGGGTGGCTCAGTCGTTAAGCGTCTGCCTTCCTCTCAGGGCATGATCCCGGCGTTCTGGGATCAAGCCCCACATCAGGCTCCTCCGCTATGAGCCTGCTTCCTCCTCTCCCGCTCCCCCTGCTTGTGTTCCCTCTCTCGCTGGCTGTCTCTCTCTCTGTCAAATAAATAAATAAAATCTTAAAAAAAAATTAAAAATTAAAAAAAAAAAAGCTGACCTGATCTCACTTCCCGGCTATATTTTCTTCCATAGTACTTATCACCATGTGACATTCACTCATTTATTTTATCTGTCACCCGCCAAGATGTAAATTCTGCGAGGGTCTGGCCTTTTTTGTCGGTTCGTTTGCTTCTGAAGTATGCGTCTTCGGAAGGAGAGCGCCTGGCATGCTGTCGACGCTTGGGAAGTGCTTTTTGAACGGACGAATGAACGCGCTATGCGTGAACAGAGTGAAGGTTCTCTGTGGGAAAGATCCCACGAGGCACAAATGTTAAGTACGCCCCGATTACTGCGTGAGAGAATGCAACACTGTCCCGGACACAGAGATGCGCTCCCTAGATCTCCCTGCCCCCTGCCTCCACCCCCTTCCAGTAAGGACTTGGGGCCCAGTTGTGGGGAGTGTGACCTGTGCAGACAGCCACCTCCCCCGAGGTCACGCCCCTGCTTGGAGCAGGGGTTGGGGGGCTGCCCCTGGTGCTGGAGTGAGACGGGGCTGTGAAGGCCCCAGCTCAGCCCGGTGCAGACAGCTCGGACAGACACACTTGATTGCGCAGAGCGCCTGGGCTGGCTACAGCTTCGTGGGGCCAGCCCAGCTGTGTACCTTCTCCCTTTGCCCCCTCCTCCTTCTTCCCCCTTCCTCTCTCAGATGTCGGTCCCCAAGACATAGCTTGCACCCCAACTTCAGTCTCAGCGTTGGCTTCCAAAAACCCAACCTGTGACAAATACCGATCCGAATACCAAATAATAAAAAGCAAGTAGGGGCGCCTGGGGGGCTCAGTTGGTGAAGCGTCTGCCACCGGCTCAGGTCATGATCCCGGGGTCCTGGGATCGAGCCCTGCATCCGGCTCCTTGCTCAGTGGGGAGTCTGCTTCTCCCTCTCCCTCTTCCCCTCCCCGCTGCTTCTGCTCTCTCTCTTTCTCTCTCAAATAAATAAATACAATCTTTAGGGGAAAAAAGCAAGTAGAACACAATCCTGTTTATATAGAAAATATAACCTAAGATGCATTTGCTTTCCTTCTCTACCTTTTAAGACACTAAAGTCCTTTCTATGGAGAAGACTGTGTGTGTGAATTCGGGGCAGCCCCCCTTCATGACATTTGTGGTTACGGGAGTTGATCGAGTCCCTTTCTTGCGGACAGTGCGCGTGCATAGCACTCAGGCCCAGTGTCAGGGGGCGCTCGGCTTGAATTCCTGCCCTTGCCTCGGCAGGCCCGTGAACTTGGGCGGCCCATGCCCGGGCTCCGAGCCTCAGCCTGCTATCCAAAGCGCCTCCCAGGCTTCTTGTGGGAACCGAACGGTTAGTGCCTGGCACGGGTCTGGCCCCATCCCCGTCTCAGATTTGATTTTTGATCAGTAAATCTTTCCTCTCCTGGCTCCTGCCTCCTGTTCCCGGCCAGGAAACGCCACTCTGCTGGGGGGGTGCGGTGGCCGAGGCCCCCGGGGAAGCTCAGGAGCCAGGACTCGGTGGGATTGAGCAAGAGCGGAGGAATGGGCTCCTCTGGGGCCAGCTGTGCGGTGCGGTGTCAGATGCAGGAAGTGAAAGGGGGTGTGGGCAGAGGAGATAGTCAGACGGCACCTCTGGTCCCTTCTGGCCTGGCTCCCTTCTCCCGAATGGTAAAAATGAGGAAGTCAGAGGGGCTCCAGAGGGGCGGAAAGGGAGTAGATACACCCCGGAGGAGGAGAGCAGAGCCCGTGTCCACCCCCACTGCACGCGACCTCTGCCCGAGTCTCTGCTCCAATCCCTCCTCCACTCCACCGCGCAAACACGGGGACACACGAGATCCCAGCTCACAGCCTGCTGGGCTCTGGTCACTTAGGTGACTCCTCCTTTGGCCGCCCCCCCACCTCCACTCTCCAGGATTTCGTGTTTTTCCAGTTCTGGTCATTGTTGCATGCGGAACCCCAAAATCGCAGCCTTCGGACCTTCTGCAGGTAACGGGGCTGGGGGCTTAGGAGAGACCAGGGGACAGGGAGGATGTCAAGGGGAGCCGGGAGCAGGGACTGCGGGTTTCAGGTGGGACTGAATGGGAGGAAATGTAAGGGGTGGCTTGGGGATTGAATGGCCAAATGCGGATTTCAGCCTCCATTCCCTTCATTGGATTGGCCTTGACGTATGGCGGCCCGGCCTCACTCACAAGCTGAGATGCTGACTCAGCCCCATTCTGGTCCCTATCCCGGCAGCGGGCCTGACCCGAATACTAACCCAGTTTCCCCTTAAGCCCCAGCTGCAGCTCTGACCCCAGAGTCAACTTGAATCTTCATGCCAGCCCCAACCCAAAGTTGACCCTGGACTCCGTTTCCAGCTTTGGCGCCAGGCTTAGCCCTGCCCCAACCATGCTTGGCTCCGACCGGGGCCCCGACCCCACCCCCGCAGGAGATGCTCCTCAAGGCCAGGACCCAGTCCCAGCAGTACGTTTAGCTGCCACTACCTCCACCTTCAATCCCCAGCTCGACCCACCCCCTCAACGCCCGGTCCTGACCCCACTTCCAACCTCCCCTGTTTACCCAGCACCATCGCCAAGCCTCTCTCCGACCCTGAGCTCATCCTCAACTCCTGTCTCACCTCCTCCTTTGACTCTGTCCCGACCTCGGCTCCAGCGAGGCCCAGCCTCCCCCTTGGGCTCAGCTCCTGCCTCCGCCTGGCCGCTGGCCCCACCTGCCTTTCAGGTCCCACGCCCCAGTCTCGGTTCAAGCATGTCAATGCAGTATGAAAAATTCCAGCCCTTGGAGGGTGAGAAGCAAAGCCAGGGGTCTAGAAATGGTAAGTGGAAGGGGAAAATGTCCCCTCCTTAAATCCCGTCGGCGTTGTGTGGAGGATTCCTGTCGTGATGTCAAATCTGCACCCCTACCGTGTGCAGTTGGGGGGGTGTCCCCCATTCTGAGGAGGTCCGGCTCCACCCTTTGGGACCCCAGTGTGAAGAGGACCCAAGGTCCTAAGAAAGTCAGGGACAGGATAGGGAGGGCCGCAGGGGGCCTGGATTCCTATACTCTAGGTTTCGAAGGAAACCTCCCCCGTGACCCTGACCGCGCAGGTGAATGTGAGCGGGCGAGGAGGGCCTGGCTGCCCCAGCTCGGCCTGGGTCCTTCTGCCTGTTCCCCCAACTGTGATGGGACCTTGCGTATCACCATCACCCCCCATCCGTGGGTCCTTGCATACATGTGTCCCACGGGTGTGAGAGGCCATGTGACTGAGGACTTGTGCTGGCCCAGGAGGGGCCGGAGGCCTGGGGGTCCTCCGCCCTAGAGTGTCCTGGTGCGGCCTCCCCCTGCATCACCTGCACCAGCTCTCGTCCCCGAAGGTCCCTCGGGTCTCTCCTCCCACCCGGTCTCCTGCCCTGACGCCCTCTCCTCTCACAGGGCTCTCTCCTCCGTCCTTCCTGCACCGGCTCTGCTCCGGCCCCCGGCCTCTCCTGTTCTCCCTGGGCCTCAGCCTCCTCCTGCTGGTCGGCATCTGTGCGATCGGATCCCAGAGTGAGGGTCGCAGCGTGGGCAGGGAGGGGAGAATGCATGGGGTGCCCTGGTGGATGGGTCACCATGAGGGACAGTGGCCCGTAGGGTGGCTGCTGGCTCAGTCACTTATCGGTTGGGTAACGTAGCCAAATGGCCTCACCTCTCCAAACTCCGTTTCGTCATCCGGGATACTGGATAACAGTAGTGCCTGTCCCTTTGGGTTGGGTCATATGCCCTGCTCAGTGCCCGCTCACAGAGGACGTGACCAATCTCAGCACTGCATGTCCCACCCCCGATCAGATTCCAAGTTTCGGAGGGACCTGGAGACCCTGAGAGCAACTTTCAGCAACTTCACTGCAAACACTGTGGCCGAGGTCCAGGCACTGAAATCCCAGGGTGAGCCCGGCAAGGAAGGGGCTCCAGCCCGGGGCGCCGTGGGGGAGGGGGCGCTGAGCCCCGAGCACCCACCGAGTCCCCATGTCCTCCAGGTGGCAGTTTGCAAGAAGCGATAACATCTCTGAAAGCCCAGGTGGAAAACCAACAGCAGGAGCTGCAGGCAGGTGAGACCCTTCAGGAGCGAGGGAGGGAGGCGCAGGGGTAGGCGCAGCCGCAGGGTGCTGAGTGCCCTCCCCTCCAGCCCGCAGCTTGAATGACAAGGTGCTTTCCCTGGAGAGCAAGCTGGAGAAGGAGCAACAGGAGCTCAAAGAAGGTCAGGCCCCCGCCCCCCGCCCCCCTGCCCCGGGGGTGGTGTGCGCGGGAGGGCACCAACCTTCCAGGCCCCCGGGGCAGGGACATCGGGCTACTGGGGACTCGTCGAGCACCCAGGCACTGCCCCCACGGCCCACCTGTGTGCGTCCAGGTCATTCGGATGCCCTCCTTCGAGTCCAGCAGCTGGCCAGAGGCCTGAAATCCCTGACTTGCCAGATGGCCGCTCTCAAGAGCAACGGTGAGGGGTGTGCGGGCGCTGGGCCCCCCTTCCTGCTCGTTCCGGCAGGCGGGCGTTGGCTCAGACCCTCCCCACCCCCGCCCCGCAGGCTCTCGAAGCACCTGCTGTCCCCCTGACTGGCTGGAGTTCGAGGGCAGCTGCTACTGGTTCTCCCGCTCCGGGAAGTCCTGGGCCGAGGCCGACAGGTCCTGCCAGCTGGACAGCGCGCACCTGGTGGTCATCAACTCCAGAGAGGAGCAGGTGAGACCGCGGGCGCGGGGCCCCAGGACGTGCCGCCTTTAAGGAAGCCAAGGTGGAGACCTTGGCCGCAGGTTGGAATCACCTGGAGAGCTTGCCCTTGACCCCCAGCTGAGCCGCCCTCGAGGTTTGGTGGGCAGGGGCTTGGGATGAACATCTGGTCCCCTCAACAGACGGAACGAACGCGTCAGGTTCAGAATCTGTAGTGCAGGGGCGCCTGGGTGGCACAGGGTTGAGCGGCTGCCTTCGGCTCAGGGCGTGATCCCGGCGTTATGGGATCGAGCCCCACATCAGGCTCCTCCGCTATGAGCCTGCTTCTTCCTCTCCCACTCCCCCTGCTTGTGTTCCCTCTCTCGCTGGCTGTCTCTATCTCTGTCGAATAAATAAATAAAATCTTTAAAAAAAAAAAAGAATCTGTAGTGCAAGGAGTTGCCTGGGCTGGGGAGATGTCACCCTCGCCCTTCTGTCGTCCCAGACTTTTGTGCAGGAACATATCGGCTCGTACACCTGGATGGGCCTCAGTGACCCTGAAGGCGTCTGGAAGTGGGTGGACGGGACGGACTACGAGACCAACTTCAAGTGAGTGTGCGCCCGGCTTTCTGTGCCCTTCTGCCCCCTTGAGCTCTTGTTCCTCCAGGGTCTGGGCCTCACCCCTCGTTCCCGGACCCCCAGGGTGCCCTCCGACCCTGCCAACTGGCTGTGGTCCTCTCCCCGCAGGAACTGGAAGCCAGGCCAGCCGGACGACTGGCACGGGCACGGGCTGGGCGGGGGCGAGGACTGCGCGCACTTCCACCCCGACGGCCAGTGGAACGACGACGCCTGCCAGAGGGCCTACCGCTGGGTGTGCGAGGCCGGCCTGGGCACGGGCAGCTAGCACGGTCACCGCGTGCTTCCTGAGACCGTGAGCCACGGACCTGCAGGGGCGGGAGGGGGCCTTCCCCTGAGACCCCTCAGGAGACTGCCTGGGGGAGGAATGAGCCCACGGAGGTCGGGGCGCTGCCCCCATTTTGGATTTTTCTCCTTGGCGCTCAAAAGACTCTCTGGAGTTCCTCAAGTGTTTGCTTTTCTAATGTCAGCGGCATCGAGGTATCATTGACATACAAAACTGTGAGATGTTGGAAGCGCACGCCATTGTGATTTGATGAACATATGTACTGGGAAGGGTCCCCCATCCAGTTAATAACCTCACATATTCATCTCGTCTGTGTGTGTGTGAGGGAGAGAGAGAGAACACATAAGTTCTGCTCTCTTGGTGAATTCCAAGTATACAATATGGTAACAACTGTCGTCGCCGTGAGATCCTCAGACCTTATTCAGCTAAGAGGTGCAAGTCACTATGCCTTTGCCAACCTCTCCCGAGTTCCCCACTCCCCGGCCCCACCATCCTACTCTCTCTTTCTATGAATTTGGCTTTTTTTTTTTTCTGATCCACATATAAACAGTATTTGTTTTTCTCTGGCTTATCCATTTGGCATAATGCCCTCAAGGTCGATCCCTATTGTTGCGAACGCTAGGATTTCCTTCTTTCTCACGGCTGAACACTGTTGCGTTGCACACACACTTCACATCGTTATCCCTGCTCCCACTGAGGGACATTTCGGTTGTTTCCATATCTTGGTTGTTGTGAATTACGGCGGCAGTGGCTATGGAAGGGCAGATACCTCTGTGATACTCTGTTTTCATTTCCTTTGCCTATATACCCAGAAGTGGCAGGGCTGGATCACACGGTAGTTCTATTTTTAACTTTTTGAGGAACCTTCTTACTCTTCTCCAGAGTGGCCGCACCAGTTTGCATTCCCACCAACAGTGTGTGAGGGTTCCCTTTCTCCATAGCGTTGTCAATGTAAGTTTTTTAAAAAATCTTAAAAATCAACTTTATTGGGATCTAATTCCTACGCAATAAAATATACCCATCTAAAGAGTAGAGATGACTTGTGACAAATGTAAATACCTCGGTGACTACCACCCAATCTAGAGACAGAACCTTTCCATCAGCCCAAAGTTTCCTTATGCCCCTTGCTGTCTACCCTGCTTCTTGTCCCCAGGCAGCTAATGAATGACCTGCTTTCTTTTACTCCCGATGGGTTTTGCCTATTCTAGAATTTCACAGTATACACTCTTTTGCGAAACCTCATGTATTTCATATCGCCTGATTTTCAGCAATTTTTTATTTTTTTATTATTTTTTTAAATGATTTTTTATTATATTATGTTAGTCACCGTACAGTACATCCCCGGTTTCCGATGTAAAGCTCGATGATTCATTAGTTGCGTATATGATTTTCAGCAATCTTAACATAGCAGGATGGAGAAAGCCGGTGGAGGCCTTGGGCAGTCCGATGTTACAGTGAAAAGAGCATTTCCTTTTTACATACATTTGAGTTCTTTTCTGTCGCTTAAAAGCTGTGCAAACTTAGGGTGGTAAGAAAAGGCGGCGCCCAGAGCTATCAGGAAAAGTCGATAGATGCTCGGGTGTCTGGGTTAGCTATGCCTGCGTAACAATCCACCCCGGCTAGCGGGGGCTTAAAAAGAACACTTCTAAAGAAAGGAAGAAACCACAGAGAAAACTGAAGCAATGAAAGTAAACTTAAAATGTCATAAACATAAAGCGTGGCTGAGGCGGGGAGAAAGGATGTGAGGGAAGAGCAAAATACAAAGGGACAAGCCGGGAATGAACGTAAGTAACAGAAGGTGGAAGGAAGGTCTGCATGGCGGGAATGGAGGGACAACACTGGGGTGACGGGCTTCCAGAAGACGAAAAGAAGAGCAAATGTAAGAAAAAACCAATCCCATGACACGAACCTATTAACAGGAAAACGGGGATCTATTCTACCCACAATAGTTCCAAAAACTGAAATATAGGCATTGGACGTATTTGAAGAAAACCTTGACATGAGTGAAGGATGGAAAGCAAGACCTAAGCCCGTGGACAGTCCTGCCTGCCATTGGGTGGGAAGACTCAGTTTCCCCAAAATGTCAGTTCTCCCAACCATTCAATGCCATTCCAGTTCGAACCCCAGGAGGGCTCTCTTTTTTTTAATCCAAGTTTTTTTTTTTAAGATTTTATTTATTTATTTGACACAGAGAGAGAGAGAGCCAGCGAGAGAGGGAACACAAGCAGGGGGAGTGGGAGAGGAAGAAGCAGGCTCCTAGCAGAGGAGCCTGATGTGGGGCTCGATCCCAGGACTCTGAGATCACGCCCTGAGCCGAAGGCAGACGCTTAACCGCTGTGCCACCCAGGCGCCCCTAATCCAAGTTTTTATATTGAAATAATTTTAGACTCACGTAGAAGTTGAGAAAAAACGGTGCCCGGCTGGCTCAGTCGGTGAAGTATCTGCCTTTGGCTCAGGTCATGATCTCAGGGTCCTGGGATCGAGCCTCACATCGGGCTCCCTGCTTAGTGGGGAGCCTGCTTCTGCCTCTGCCTGCAGCTCTCCCTGCTTCTGCTCTCCTGCTCTCTCTCTCAAATTAATAAATAAAATCTTAAGAAAAAAGAAAAAAGAAAAAGTTGCAAAAAGAATGCAAAGAGCTCCCTTGTGTCGCCCCCCTACCCCGATGGCGACATCATACAGGACCTTAGAATTCTCAAAACTAGAACATTGACGCAGCCAAGGTTACATAAAGGGGCTCATGTCCTATTAGCCTTTCAGGATTGGCTTTTTTCCCTTGGGAGGTATCCCACTACCTGGCTGGGTGGTGGCCAAACCCCAGGGACTCCTGGGCCCACCCTGAGCTGCCCTCTGAGTGGGACACGGGAGAGCTTCAGAGAAGCTTCTGGATGTGTCCTTGGAAATCTGAGAGCCAGCATGCCCTTCTTGGCAGTAACAGTCTGGAGGCAGAGGACCGGGGCTGGAGCTCCCCCTGCATCAGTGGGGCAGGCGGCACTTGGTTGTCTGGATGGACAGGGATGTCAGAGAACCAGCAAGCCTGGAGGACTGCATGGAAGGAGTGAGCTTCCACGGTGGTGGGATGTCAGCCGCGGCAGCGGCGCCTCGGGAAGCCAAGGGCTAGCGTGGGTTTACAGTTTCCTGCTCAAACTCGAGACATCCAGGGTTGACCTGCAGGGAGCGAGTGCATGGCAGGGTGAGGCCGAAAGATTGCGGGTGCTCAGCTGCGCTCTGGGCAGAGCTGGGGGCGACCGCCACAGGGAGCGCCTCCTCCTCCCGAGGGACCGCTGGGGCAGGGTGCATCCCGTGGGGTCTCAGAGGCACCGGCAGCAGACCCCACGGAAGAGCCGGTGTTTGGATGCCCGCCTTCAAGAGCGCCTGACCCCACAACAGCACAGTCATATATGCCCACGGGACCCTCTGCTTTGCTTCTCTGCCTCCTCTGCGTCCACCCCGGGGGAGCAAAGAGAAACGCAGTGAGGGGGCAGGGAGAGAAAGAGTGAGGAAGAAAAGGGACAGACAGCCCCGCAGCCCCCATCAAGGAGAACGACAAGGAAAGCTGATTCTTGATCGTTCCCTATCGTGTTCAACCTCTTTAGTGAGCAAGTTATAGATAGAAATGGGAAATGATAGAGAGGTCTTTGCAAGCAGCAACAGATGAATCTACTGAAGTCATCCAAGACGACGGAAAATCGGCACAGACTGAAAATCAGAGACGATCGCATCGGGATGGTTAAAGGAGGATATATTTGGAAGCAGATAAGCTGATTCTACAGATCATACGAAGTTTACTTAGGAGCGAGAATATCTAGGCAAGTTCTAGAAAAAGAAAATAATGTGGGTAGATTATCCACTATAGTTAAACTAGTATGGAGCTGGTACATGAACAGACCGTTCAAAAGAACTGAACAGAGGGCCGCCTGGGTGGCACAGTCGTTAGACGTCTGCCTTCAGCTCAGGACGTGATTCCGGAATCCTGGGATCGAGCCCCACGTCGGGCTCCTCTGCTGGGAGCCTGCTTCTTCCTCTCCCACTCCCCCTGCTTGTGTTCCCTCTCTCGCTGGCTGTCTCTCTCTCTGTCGAATAAATAAATAAAATCTTAAAAATAAATAAGTAAAATCTTAAAAATAAATAAATAAAATCTTTAAAAAAAACAAACAAAAAACCCCCACAAAAAACCCCAAAATAACTGAACAGAAAGCCCAAATCATAAAGGAATTCAGTATATGATAGAAGCATAGTTTATTCCATGGACGAAAGAATATTCAACAAATAACGTGTCAGCAAATGGACGGGCATGTGGGGAATTAAAATCAGTCCGTTATCTCAGTCCTTAAAGTAAATGAATTTCGGGTGACTCGAGAGTTCAATATAAAAATTGAAATAATAGAAGCATTAAAAGAAAACAGGGGAGGATTCTCCTATAATTTCAGAGTGAGGAGCCTTTTAAAAGTATGACGTGGGGCGCCTGGGTAGCTCGGGGTTAAGCATCCGGCTCTTGACTTCGGGTCCTGCTTAGCGGGGCATCTGCTTCTCCCTCTGTCCCTTCCGGTCCTGCTCTCTCGCCCTCTCTCTCAAATAAATAAACTCTTTAAAAAAATAAAACAAAATTTTAAAAAGTATGACATAGGAATTGCAGGAGAAAAGATTTAACAGCAAAAACACACAATAAAGCTGCGTGGAGAAAAAGTTGCAAAGTCAAAGGGCAATTAGCTGAGGGTGCTGGCAACACAGAAAGCACCAAGGGGCTAGTTTTCTGAATATATTACCGGCTCTTACAGAGAGTAAAAAGTCAACACAGTCACAAAGTTGACAAAATATGTGAACAGTTGATATAAAAAATGTAAATGGCTCTTAAACACGTAGAAAGATGCTCACCCTCACTTATAATGGAGAAATAGAAACTAAAACGACCATAACACACTATTTAATCTATCAGGCTGTTAAAGATCAAATGGGTTTTTTTAAGATTTTTAATTTATTTATTTGAGACAGAGAGCGAGCACATGAGCAGGAGGCAGAGGGAGAGGGAGAAGCAGACTCAACACTGAGCAGAGTCCGACGGGGGGCTCCATCCCAGGACCCCGAGATCATGACCTGAGCTGAAGGCAGACATCTCACCGACTGAGCCACCCAGGTGCCCCGAGATCAAAAGGTTTTTTAAACTCACCTTGTCGGTGGGGGCTTGAAAAAAGGCACCTACCTGCCCACGTGGCTGGTGCGAGTGTTGGTACGACTCCTCCGGAAAACACTTGGACAAAACCAGTTAACATGAAAAATGCAAACCATTCCACTGCTCGTGTCTCCCACAGGGACACCGTTATTCACACCGAAAGCTCGTTGACAGTCTGCATGCCCATCAAGTGACGGCATACCTACCGAGTGGAACGTCATGCCCTGAGAAATAAGAAACCAGCTCGACGAGGAAAGATTTCCGAGGTCTGTCGTGATACGGGAAAATCAATGTAGAGGATAGTGCATATGAAGTATGCTACTCTTTGGATTTAAAAAAATACATCTGTTTGTAAATGCACAGAGTATCTCAGGAAGAATACATGTGAAAGGATGATTCTCTGCCTTCCAGGGAAGATGGGGGGCTAGGGGAGAAAGGGAAGGGAAAGTTTCCATGGTGCGCTTCTCTGTCTTTCAAACTTGGTGTCACGTGCGTACGTTACTAATTTAAAACAAACAAAACAAGGAGGTGGTCCCTTTGTCCAGTTTTATTGATCTCAAAAATAACTAGGTTATTCCAAAGTGACTTAAACCGTTCTAGGTTGTAGGAAAAGATTGATATCTCACTAGCTTATTTTTCTCTTTTTTTTTGTAAGTAGACTCCATGGGCTTGAACCCGTGACCCTGAGATCAAGAGTCGCGTGCTCTCTGGAATGAGCCAGCCAGGTGCCCCGCACTAGCTTAGTTTTATGAACCTAGCGTACCCTCAGTACCAGAGCTTGAAAAGGTTCAAAGAGAGAAACTCCAGTCCGGTGATATAAATACGTAAATGAACAAAAGTTCCCGCTGAAATGTTGGCAGATAGAAATCACCAGTGCAATATTCCAAAGAATATTGCACAATGAGCGGCCAAATAAGATTTACCCCAGATACACAAGGCTGTCTCAGCCTCTAGAATTCTACCATTGTAACGTTCTATCTCAACAAAACCAAAAAGAAAGAGAAATCGGTACGACAGTAGCTTCCAGAAGATATTTCATAAAATTCACGAGCCGTTCATGGATGTTTGAAACTTGAGTAGGAGGAGAAGAAAGTCCAAAGTCCATCAGCAAGCGAGCTCCTGAACAGTAACATGTGGAAACATTTCATTAAATATCAGGTCTAACCATCCCGGGAGCTGGGAGGACACCAGCGAAGGGGCAGGTGCGGGCCCTCCCTCGTGGGGCTTCGCCCATGAGGTGGGACAGGTATTTGAGCTACGACCTGTAAGTGCATGGCAGCCCAAAGGGGGAAACACAGATTTAGAGAGGGATTCACAATGGGGGGGAATTCCAGGCAGCGTACCTTGAGGAATCGATGTTTAAGTGATATTTGAAAGATGAGCAGATTTTATTATTTTTTAAGATTTATTTATTTTAGGGGGAGGGGCAGACGGAGAGGGAGACAGAGTCTCAAGCAGACTCCATACTGCGTGCAGAGCCCTACGCAGGGCTCGATCTCACGACCCTGAGATCGCGACCTGAGCTGAAATCGAGAGTCAGATGCTCAACAATGGCGCCCCAAAAGATGAGCAGATTTTAAAGAGCAACTCGCCAGAGGTCAAAGAGCACTGCCGCCAAGGTCTTGCGGGATGTGGGCTTGCACTCTGTTACTAGGCTCACTGCTCGACTCAAAGAACTGAGGGCACCTGCCAGCGAGCCTGTCGGCGAGGAGCCTAAGCAGGGGCAGTGGCCTGGGCTCCTGGAGGGTTGGCCCCCCTTGGTCCCCTGGTGGCATCAGGTGTCCAGGCTGGGAAAGCTTCCTGATGTTCACCCTTCTCTTTACAAACCCTCAGCACAGCCAGCCCGCAGGTCACTGACTGTGATGCAGGAGTCTTCCTGCAGGCTCGTGCTGGTCCGTTGGGGTGTCCGTGAGGGCTCGTGGATCTTGTGCGGTGGCTGGGAGGTGGCTGTGCCAGGCAGAGCCCGGGACCAGGTGCTACAGCCACGGATGAGCCCTTCTGTCCTGTAATAAGCGCTTGCACGGCGAGGGGACGAGGAACACGTTCCCCCGGACCCCAGTCAAACCTATCTGGAGACATCAACAGTCCGGGGAGTTCAGGTCAGGAGGGGCAGGAGGGGGAGGAAGAGCAGGCGGCCCCTCTGGCCCCTTCCAGTCCTGCTCCTTCTCCCTGGGGTGGGGCGGGGCAAAAGCAGAAATCAGGGAGCTGGGAAAAGGGGGAAAGGAGAGGAAGCGTGCCCCAGAGCACGGGGCCAAGTGTCACCCACTTGCAGCGTCTTGTTCAATCAAGATGAGGCTCCGGTGGAGGTGGGGGTGGGGGGAGTAGCCCCACCTGTCCTCACGCCCGCCTGCCCCTCTCCCACCCCTGCAGGCTGCAGGGCCCAGGATGGGGCGCCAAAAGGAGCAGGCACGGTATTTCTGTATTTCGCAGACAGGGCAATCCAACCCTACGAGGGGATTTGACTTCATCCTCTCTAAGCGGCCCCAGGGCTGACCTGGGAAAGTCACCTGGCCCATTCTGACAGTCTGGTCACGTGCGGCCCTCTGTCCCTTTCCGGCTTGGCGACTCTGGGTTCTCTCCCTTCCCTCTTCTCCCGCTGTGTGTCCAGGCGGCCTATCTTGTTGGAGTGGGGCTTCCCAGTGTCTTCACTGGGGTCTGCCGAGGTGTCCACACCCCACACTGGGATCTGCTGAGGTTCCTGGGGCTGCTGGTCCAAACCCATGACCCTGCTTTCTCCCGGACCCAGATCCTGTGGCCTCTGGGTCTGCTGGCCATGCTTAGCCTCCCGCACATTCCTTTAAGGATGCAGAAATCTTTAGATGCCTGTCCTGGTGGGAGACTTGGGGTTTGTCCTCAGCTTCCTTCGCCCGCACAACAGCTGCCACATCTGCTTTGTTGGTGGGGCCCTCTGCGGGGGTGCTTCCCTCTCAGGGCCTTTGTCAGCCCCTCATCTGAGAAGCACAGATCCTCTCTGATCTGCTGAACCCCAACCCAGCACACATTCAGTCTTCCTGTCCCCAGAAATCTGACCCCATCAACGGTCCAAGCTCCAGTCCCTGGTGCAGGACCCACACCAGGGACTCCTCGCTTTCTCTGCAGGGCCTCCCCTCCCTGGGTGGAACCGCATCTCTCCAAGCCCAGGGAGAACCGGCGGTCTCCAAGCTCTGTCCTGGCGGTCTCTCTGGACTCGGGTGTGCGGTCAGCCCTGAGGCCACATCACTGACGTTGCGGTCTACTCCTTCTGAAGGTCAGACTTCTCCTCCACAGCCTGGCTCTTGCAAATCTGTAGTCACCTGGGCCTTCACAACGTGGCTTCTGTCATGAGCTTCGCAAATCCATTCAGAAACCCAGCTGAATTTTTTGTCTTGGTTTAGTGCGTACCTGCCCAACTCAGGAGAGAGACCGAGGGGAGCGGTGGCCACTGCCTGGAGCGGGGGCAGGACGGTAGCTACGTAGAGGCTCGAGGCTGGGGACAGAGAGGCCTCGTCTCCTGCTCTGAGTTATCATCTCCTGTGTGCATTTCCTTTAATATCTTTCTGTACGGTTTGCATTTTCTAACTGCATAAAATGTATTTTCTTTAATTTATTTATTTGAGAGAGAGAGAGCGTGCGTGCGTGCACAAGCTGGGGGAGGCACAGAGGGAGAGGGAGAAGCAGACTCCCCGCTGAGCAAGGAGCCCAATGCAGGGCTTGATCCGAGGACCCTGAGATCATGACCTAAGCCGAAGGCAGACACAGGGTCTGGATATTAAGAATATTAATGTCCGGAAGGCGGGGCAGGGACTAGGAGGAAGCTCAACTAATCTGGGACAGCTGATGCATCAGAAAGCTCAAAGATTGAACAAAAAAGTGCTAGGTTAAAGCTACGTTTTCACAAAGTAAGACAATAACAACCACCATCCTGAATTTTCTTCTGACTGGCAAGAATATATTTCAAAAGAAGACCGCTCCTGGGGTGCCTGGGTGGCTCAGTTGGTTGAGCGTCTGATTTCGCTCAGGTCATGATCCCAGGGTCCTGGGATGGAGCCCTGCATCGGGCTCCCTGCTCAGTGGGGAATCTGATTCTCCCTCTCCCTTTGCCCCTCCCCCTGCTTGTGCGTGCTCTCTCTCTCTCTCAAATAAATAAATAAAATCTTAAAAAATAAATAAATAAAAGGAAGACTCTTCCTTAATTTTAAGAGATTGCCCATGCTGGCTCTCTAATTTTGCCAACAAACCCTCTGTATTCAGTTATACGAGACCCTCTTCTGACAAAGGACTTTGGTTTGAAAAAGATAAAACCACTCGTTGGCGATAATGTCAGCTTTTCTAAGTTGTTTCTGGAAACAAGGAGAGGTGAGGAGGGGATGAGACTGCAGAAGGAATAGGGTGTGACCCTTGTTTCTTTGCACTAGTTCAAACCCCTATTAGAATCCTACCTTAGAAGGACTCTTTGGTTATAAGCTACAGAAAATCTCTGGATTTAGGTAATGCAGAAAGACCTTTAGTTGTACAAGGGTGTGTCACACAAGCCGTCAAGGGTTGAATTGTTGTCCTTCAAAAATGTATGTGGAAGTCCTAACCAGCAGGACCTGTGACCGTGACCTTATTTGGAAATAGAATGGTGGCAGATGTGATTAGCGAAGATGAGGTCAGAGTAGAGTAAGGTGGGTCTTTAATCCAGTATGACCGCTCTCCACATTAGGAGAGAAGAGAAGCAGACACACAGGGAAGATAGCCAGTGGCCACCCACGTAGCTTGTCAAGGATTGCCCGCAAACCACCAAAAGCCAGAAAGAGGCGAGGACGGGGGTCTCCCCTCCAGGCTTCAGAGGGAGCCCGGTCCTGCCGACACCCTGATTTCAGGCTGCAGCCTCCAGAGCTGAGACCATCCACTTCTGTGGTTTTTCTATTGCTCCTCGGCAGCCCTCGGAAACCAACAGGCAACCCAAGGCTGGGAAGTGGCTGAAGCCCAGAGCGAGACCAGAAAGGGCAGCTGGAGCCCTGAGGGTCTCTCTCCCCTCGGTGCCATGTGCTCCATCCCTCTCCATCACTCCAGACCATCATGCTCCGTGACCCCTCCGGCTTCCTCCTGCGCTCAGGATTCAGGTCTGGGACAGCAACCTGCCCACTCCACTGCCACGTCCTGCCATGATTGGTTTAAGCCTAGTAGGGCACGCCCACTCTCTTTTGTGGTGATTGGCTTAGGGGTAGACATATGACTCGGTTCTGGCCAATGATACTTGAGGATCAAGTATTTCTTGGAAACCTGCTGGGGCTTGCGTGGTTTCCCTCCCAGATGAAAAGAGAGAGACATCTAGGTGGGGAGCTCGGTGTGGGTGTGCGTTGACTTGCAGCTTCGGGTCCTTGCTTGTCGAGGATGTTTGGAGTAGTGGCAGCTGGCTCCTGAAGATGGAGGGAAAGCCAAGAGTAAGGAGTGTGTTTTTATCGGCTGTGGCAGAGTGAACCTGCTGTGACCCCTTGGAAGGCAAACGGCTGGGTGTTCAGTGCGTCCAATATTAGCTTAATGCCGGGCACTGTGTAAAGTGCGCTGCACAGCCTGCGTCTCATCTGGAACGAAAACAGGCACTGCTTTTAGAGTTAACCTGCTTGTAGGATTGAGGAAGAGAAGGACAAGAACCTGGGGGGAGGAGCAGAGGAAGAGGGAGAAGCAGGCTCCCCACTGAGCAGGGAGGCGGATGTGGGACTGGATCCCAGGACCTCCTGGGATCATGACCTGAGCCGAATGCAGACACTTCACTGACTGAGACACCCAAGAGCCCCCTTCTTTTTCTATTTTAGACTCAATAAGCTTTTCTGGGTCCGTAACCTATCTGTAAGCGCTTGGAAAGCTTCTAGCTCTAAGCCCTGTGTACTCAGGGGATAAATCAGCTCTCCTCAAGGACAACAGGGAAATAAGCCCAGAAACCACAAGCCACCTAAGAACAGCCAGCCTTTACGGACTACGGAGCTCAGGCTCCAATCTTACCCCACACTGCTCTTCACTGCTCTCGGCAATTGCAGGCCACTGTCCCCAAAATATCTGCACCTGAGCCCTCAGCACCAACTTCCCAACTCCCAGATCTCTGGGTCCAGGAGGGGTAGGCTCATGACCCATAAATCAGGATGTCTCTGCAGGCAGCTGGTCAACCAGATGCCTGAGGCCTTGCCTTCACCTCTGTTGGCCCATCCAGATGTGACCTGCCCCCCCCCCATCCAGGACAGCCGCTGCCACCACCCTGTTCAAACAGATGGTAGCTCTTAGACTCACAAATGTGCTTTAAACTAGGATCCGTCCCACTGTGAGAGGTTCTGGTTATAAATCAGGAAAGAGAGATAAGCCCAGACTTGAGGTCGGGGAAGAAAAGTGGGTAAAGCTGCTTGCTTAATGGGATAGAGAGAAGGGACCCTTAGGGAGAGAGACTGCTCAGGACTGAAAATGCTCCGGAAGTAGAGAGAGGCTGGAGAGGACTTTGCAGAGGCAGGACCCTGGAGAGTGGGCGGGGCAGAGATTGGGGCCTACAAATCGAGCTCTTTTGTGGCCCAGACCCTGAAGGGAAAGACCCACCCTGTGCACAGACAGGAAGAGGTTGTGTGGCCTCAGGGCCTCTCCGGGCCTCAGACCCTCCCAGCAGCTTTGGGACTTGCCCACCCACTCCTCCCAGTGTGCTCGCAAGGAGCTCTTCCTGGGGAAAGAAAGCAGGCCTCCCGGGCTCACTTAGCCCCCCTGACTCTGCCTGACACATGACACACTCCAGGAAGTCTAAGTTACATCCCCACGGGGGCGGCGGGAAAACCTGTTCTCTCACTCCCTGTCTCCTCCCACCTTGGCTTTGGTCCCCTTCGACAGCGCTCAGCTGGGAAGCAGATTCTGGGGTCCCGGTAGCCCGACCGCAGATCCGGGGGTTGTCAGCGGCATCCCCTAAGAGGCTGAGTCGTTTAAGTTGTAGGCGAGGTCCCAGGCCGGGGCTGGGAAGGCAGACAATGGGCCCAGCAAGTGCCGGGATAGCTCAGAGGTTGGGTTACTGCAGGCCTCACCCCTGGCCCTTTCTGGTTCGACTCCCACCTCTCAAATCAAGACAGGCGGCGCAGGGGGCTAGAGAAGACATTGGAGGGGGATGGGTGGGGTGGGGCATGAAGGGGTGGCTGTCTATGGCCAGAAGAACAGGAGGCAACGGGATGGAGGGGAACCTACGCTTCTTCTATGCTTTGCTGAGATATGATGGACATGTCCCTTGTTATTTTTGATGGGAGGAAGAATCTATCTACCTGCGGACGCTGAAAGCCCCAGGTGCTCTCTCTCCTGGTGTCCCTTTCAGCCAGGATGAGAGCCCGTGACCAGGGTTCAGGGGGTCAGGAGCATGGACTCTGGCCTTGAATCTGGAGCTCGTGGTGAGGGAGGCAGAGAACATTCTGAGCAGCAGTTTCCAGGCCCGGTGGTGGCAGAGAGCCAGAAGCAACGTCTAGCGTCTGGTGGTGACAACAGTGGCCTTGGCAACTCACTGAGGCCCGCGGCAGGCCCACGTTCTGCCAAACCCAGTTCTGTAGCCTTCTGGGTAATTCTGAGACTACTTAGTATCCTGTAATCAATCATTTCTCTCCTTAGTAAGTCACAGTTGGTGCCCACAGCCTGTAATTAAGAACTTTGATACAGAAGTTAGCCAAAGTCGCGGAACCAGAAAATGCCAGATCAAACACATTTGGATGTTTAGACACACAGCCCAGACTCGAAGCCTTTAGCTGGCTGCTCCCTCCATCCTGATGCTTGTCCTTGGAAACTGGACTGTCCAGAGAGATCCAGGAGCCAGAGGCCGCAGACCTTCAGCTTGGGAAGGGGTCTGGGGAGGCGGGGGTGGTGGCAGGGGCCTGCAAGGGGCACTGGGGGCAAACTTGGTAGAGGGAGTAAGCGAGGAATAGGGGGTGGGGTAGGACTCCCAGGCCAGTGCAGCCAGCCCGGGTCCTGGCTCCAGCCTGGCTCAGGCCTCAGCCCCATCTCACAGGCTCCGAGGGCGACCCCAGCACCAGCCTCCCACAGCTGCAGACTCAGTAAATTCCTTACCCCGTCCCAGTCCCCCCCACGCAGTTCAGGGGACCTGGCTCGGTTCTCCATTCATATGCGGTCACCCAGGCAGACTTGTTCCCTGCCCGCAGTGAGCCCCACTGCCCTGAGTGGGAGCCCCCCCCCCCATGCCTTGTTACCCACCCCTTCCCAGAGCCTCTCAGCAGCTGTGCTTCCCTGGCCCCAAACCACACATCCTGACCTTTGTGCCCTGTTTCCTTCCACTTTTCCAGGCCCTGGGTCTGGCCCTGGATGTCTACGCTGACTTCCCAAAGCCTGATCTCTGGGTGAGCTGAAGAGGGAGATTTTGGGGGTGAGGGCTAAGAGGCTCCTTTATTAGGCACATAGAAGCCCAAGGTCAACTGGGCCAAACTCTGGAAAGTCTCCTATTTTTGTGTACCTCAAGGAGCCATTCTTCCTTGCCTCTTCCCTTCCCTCTCACCTCCCTTTAGCAGAGGGCCCCCCACCCCCCAGTGGGTGGACCCCGGCCCAGCTGGGCCCAGCTCAGGGCCTCCCCGCTGGGAGCCTCCTGTAGGCGCTCCCATGAGAAAGTCCCAAGGCGGTTTGAGAGATCGCGGACACGGACACACTTGCACATCCCCTGGTCCCCAAAGCAAATTATGTACAGACCTTGACCCTCTTTTCCGACCTCCCTAAAGACCTGACCTGGCCCAGCATCTACGTCTGGGCCTTTCTCCATGGGGGCAGGCACTATGGGTCTGGTCCACCGGACCGCTCCTGACGATCCCGCCCCATCCCGTGGAGCACCAGGCCCTGGGTCTGCTCCGTCCGCCCAGTCGCTGGCTCAGTTCTGTCTCACCCAAGTTTCCGCAGAGATCAGTCACGCAGGGTCCCACCTCCAGGGCTACGTGGGGATGAGGGACAGAAGACAAAGACGGATGATGTCTCTGCAGGCTGAGAAGGCTCTGAGGGGGTGCGGTGGGCGGGGGGGGGCAGTGGGTGGGGACGGGGTATGACTCCCTGCAGGGGCCCTCCCCCCCCCCACCACCAGGGGGACCTGGGTAGAAAGACGGAAATAATTTACTTAGTTATTTAAAGCATGATTTTCCTACGCATCAAAGATTATGAAGTAGGGGGGCGCCTGGCTGGCTCCGTTAGAAACACAAGTGACTCTTGATCTCGGGATCGTGAGTTTGAGCCCCACATTGGGTGTAGAGATGACTTAAATAACTGAAACTTAAAAAAAGGATTATGAAGTAGAATCAAGTAGGATGCCAACTTCCACATGAATTTTCAATGCACAACAAGATGTTTCAAAGAAATTTCCCACGTCAAGAAAAGGCATCTCGCCCCAGACTCTCCTGTCCCCTCCGACTGGCGTGAACCCTCATCCTCTGCGCTCAGCGGCGAATATTACTGAACACCAGCGAACGCTACATCAGGGGAAATTTCTGAGAAGCATCCGTCTCCGGGGAAACATCGACATTCCTTCACCTGGCCTTCAAGACCTGTGACGATGGGAGCCTCTGTCCCACGCGATCCTCCCGTTCGCGCCCTCGTCTCCTCAGAGCTGCTATTTGCAGCTCCCCAAACAATAAAGAATATGCCAGGCTGGTTCGTGCCTTTGTGATTTTCCACAAGCTTCTCGCTTTGCCTGGAATGCCCCTGCCCACACAACCATCTGGCAAACTCCTACTCATCCTTCAAGACCCCGCGTAAAGGGCTCCTCTTCGGCGAAGCCTTCCCAGCAGGCCCGAGAGCAGAATGAGTCAGCAGCTCCCATGCTGCACCTTCTGGTGTCTATGTCCCTGTCCTTGTGTTGGGCTCTCTGCATTTCACCTTTTCCCTAATGTGCTTGTGGGGGCTCGGAGGGGAGAGACTGGATCACTCACGGTTGTACCCCCAGCCCTAAGCACAGCATCCGGCACGGCCAGGCATCTAGAAATATCTTGTACGAAGGAGCAAATGAACAAAACTAATTTTGACTCCTTTCTTTTTTGTTTTTAGAATCGAGATAGGGAGACTACTAGCATTTTCTCACAACCTTTGGAAAATGCTAAGAAAACCACTCACCATAAACAAACAAAAATCAACTTCACCTCTTTTTGTCACCATTCACATCTTATAACCTGTTTAGTTCTGCCGAGAACGCACCAGCCCTGTGGCCTGAACCACACCTGGCTCTTTCTGGACCATGTGGTTCTTTGCCATCGAGGCAGGAATAGAAGTGGGGAGAGGTGGGGAGAGGCGGCGGCCCTGGAGGGTCCAGCCAGGTCCCTCCAACAATTGCAGCAAAGGGACTGACACACATCCCATTGCGGGCACCGCTCTAGGTCCCATACTCGCGTGTGTGTCCACACAGTGACTCGCTCCATCCCCATACCGACCCTACCATAATAGGCGGCTGCTATTATGAGCCCCATTTTAGAGATGAGGAAGCTGAGGCACATACCTTGCTTACGGTCCTACAGTGGATAAGTGGCGGAGCTGGGAGTCAAACCCAGGGAGTCCAGCTCGGGAGTCCATTCTCCCAGCCTCAGTGCTGTGTTAGCTCCATAAGCAAAAGATGTATAGTGATGGTCGTTTTGGCTAAGAGTATAAGGACCATAAGGTAGAAGAGGACCGCGCCCTGTGACGACCAATCACCCTGGTCCCAGGCTCTGGGATGCCCTCTGGGTTCATGAGTATCCTGTAAAGGTGCTCAGTGTTACTCTGTACAACTCCCAGACCCAGGGGCCCAGTCTCCTCTTTGGCTTGGGGGGCATGTGGACCCCACCGAGGAGAGGGTGTGATTGGTTTCAGATTGGGGGGGGGGGCTCTGCTTGCCACAGAGTCCTCGGCAGCCAACTCAGGAAGTAGGCTTCCCGCTCCCCCCCCACCCCTGGTGGCTGAGGATCTGTGGGCTTCACCTGTCAGGTGTCTCCCACAACAGCAGCCCAGGCTGGGGAATCCAGTGAGACCACTGTCCTAGGGCGCCCATGGCAGGACCGGCCACCTTCAAGGACGCCTGTTTCCCATCCAGGACATTTCAAGGAGAGGGGACAGCAGATGCAAAAACTCAGGAGTGAGGAAAAGCTAGACCTGTCCTTGGAGCAGGTGAGGCTCTCATGGCTGACGCTGGCGGAAGGGCGCACGACAGAGGGGAGGGAGATGGAATGCAGAGGAAGTGTTCCTTTGGTGGTGAAAGGCCTAATATCCGAAGTAGAGAAATGGGGTTGTTTTCCTCCGATTTGCAGCTACTTTCTCAACAACTAGGAAACACTGCCACCGCGTGGCCCTGGGGTGATGCAGGCTCCAAGCCTTACAGGGCCACATTTTCTGATATTGTGTAATCATTAAACCAAAGAACACATCTCTTGATTCAAATAGCTCAAGTAAAGCAATGGTAACCTCAATCCTAATGTGGAAAGGACACTTTAAAATCAAGTTTGCCAAGAAATCCCTGCCTGGATTCAATTCTTGGATTTTTTACCTTGTTTTAAAACTCCGAATTGAAGTCTTCAGCGATTCTGATCCCAGGGATCCTTGCAGGCCAGTGGGGCATCCAACTGTGCCCAGGCCATTCCCTCCACTGGGGCATTTCAGTCCTAGGTCTGTTCTCCCTGTACCCTCTGCAGCTGGACAGATTCAATTCAAATATCCACCATCTTTAAGCTGGGTGCTTTGGGGACAAGGCACCTGACCTCTCTATTCCTCAGTGACTTCATCTGTAAAATGGGCACAACACCTTCTTCAGCGGTTCCTTGTGGGCGTGAACAGGCGACGTGGGTCGAGTGCCTGGCACATCACAGCTCCTCATAAAGAGGGAGCCTCTTCCTCCTGCTTCGCCCTTGAGGGCTGGTAATTGCTGAGCAAGGAACGGGCACTGAGTGGAGGTCAGTGATTCGATATCCGAGACTTACCTGGCCCCCCAGCCAAGTTCTCATCTCAAAGACGAGAACAAAAGTACTCATCGTGGCAGGCCTTGGGGGATCACCCCTACTTCCAAGTGTTACCCACGGGCCCTGGGATTGCGGGGGATCGCAATCCACGCGTCCCCTCCGCGGGCAGCAGGCGGCAGGTGCGTGCGCTTGAGCTGGGTGCGGCCGCCTTCAGTCCTCCCGCTCGATCCGCGGGGGCTGGGGGTGTGTGTGTCTGTGGATAATTCAATCCCCGTGGGACTCAGCGTCTGGCCTCACCCGCGGCTCGGCCGATTGGCTGACGGTGTCAGCTCCCCCGCCCTCCGCACCCCCGCGTCCCAGGTGGCTCAGGCCCCCAGTGGCGATCTCTGTTTACCGAGAGAGCCGGTCCAGGTGGGGCTCCATCTCGGCGCTCGCTCCCCTCTGGGGCCCCGCCCGCGCAGGAAGCGGGGAGAACACCTGGCCGAGCTGCTCCTCGCCCTTCCCCTCCCCCCACCGCCCGGAGAGGTCGGGTAAGGGGGAAGGGGTGTGTGTGGGAGGGGGAGTCCCAGGCCCGGGGGATCCGGCTGTCACCCGGTCCCGGGAGCTCGCGCGGACCCTGGAACTGTATCCCTAGGCCTAGCTCCCACTCCTTCCGCCCCGCCCTACCGTGCTCTGGGGGACGTGCCCACCCTGGGCCAGCCCCCAGAACCTGGATTTCAGGGATGCCCAGGTCCCTAGAGGAGGCACGGACGTCGTGTGTTCCCCCTTCCCCAGACGGCGATGACCCCCAAGCCGGCCGGACCCCCGGACGGGGGCTGGGGCTGGGTGGTGGCAGCCGCAGCCTTCGCGGTGAATGGGCTCTCCTACGGGCTGTTACGCTCCCTGGGCCTTGCCCTCCCTGACCTCGCGGAGCACTTTGACCGAAGCACTCAGGATACTGCGTGGGTCAGCGCCCTGGCCCTGGCGGTGCAGCAGGCAGCCAGTGAGGGGGGCCCCCGAGGTGGGAGGCGGGAACCGGGGTGGATTGGCGGAGTGTGTGTGGTGATGGAGAACCCACCCGATGACCAGACAACCTGGAAAAGGGCGCCCGGTGGGACCGAGTTCTAGAAAAGAGGGTCTTGAGGTCAAGGGGAGGAGCTATTAGGCTGGGGGAGAAGTTTTAGGCCTGGCAAGCAGCCAAGGAGAAGTGTTGGATCAAGTTTGGGGGTCCAGAGGCGTGTCTTCCGTTGACTCCGCCCCCTTCCAGGCCCAGTGGGCAGCGCCCTGAGCACCCGCTGGGGGGCGCGCCCGGTGGTGATGGTTGGGGGCGTCCTCACCTCGCTGGGCTTCGTCTTCTCGGCGTTCGCCCGCAGTCTGCTGCACCTCTACCTTGGCCTGGGCGTCCTTGCTGGTGAGGGGAGAGGGATACCCCGGTCCTTAAGGGGCGATGTCGGTGAGGGGCGCTTCTTGGGGGCTGGAGGCCCAAGGGGCGGGGCCTCCTGCGAGAAGCAGGGCTGGGATCGCGGGGGCGGGCATCCCAGGTCCCTGTCCTGACCCGGTCCCGTCCGTTCGCAGGCTCTGGCTGGGCCCTGGTGTTCGCCCCGGCCCTCGGGACCCTGTCCCGTTACTTCTCCCGCCGTCGAGTCTTGGCCGTGGGGCTGGCCCTCACGGGCAACGGGGCCTCCTCGCTGCTCCTGGCGCCCACCCTGCAACTCCTCCTTGATACTTTCGGCTGGCGGGGCGCCCTGCTCCTTCTCGGCGCCATTACCCTCCACCTCGCCCCCTGCGGCGCCCTGCTGCGACCCCTGGTGCTCCCTGGCGACCCCCCGGCCCCACCCCGCGGGCCCTTAGCCGCCCTCGGCCTGGATCTCTTCGCGCGCCGGGCCTTCTTGGTTTTTGCTCTGGGCACAGCCCTGGTCGGGGGCGGGTACTTCGTCCCCTACGTGCACTTGGCCCCTCACGCTCTAGACGGGGGCCTGGGCGGCTATGGGGCGGCGCTGGTGGTGGCGGTGGCCGCGGTGGGGGATGCGGGCGCGCGGCTCCTCAGCGGGTGGCTGGCGGACCAGGGCTGGGTGCCCCTCTCGCGGCTGCTGGCGGTGTTCGGGGCTCTGACCGGGCTGGGGCTGCTGGCCGTGGGGCTGGTGCCCTTGGTGGGGAGCCAGGAGGGCTGCGGGGGGGCCCTGCTGGCCGCGGCCGGGGCCTACGGGCTCAGCGCTGGAAGTTACGCGCCCTTGGTGTTCGGTGTGCTGCCGGGGCTGGTGGGCGTCGGCGGTGTGGTCCAGGCCACAGGGCTGGTGATGATGCTGATGAGCCTTGGGGGGCTTCTGGGCCCTCCCCTGTCAGGTAAGGGCCTGAGCGAACAGATCCGCTCGCGGCCATCCTCTGCCCCTGGATCCCAGGCCCCTGAATTCCTTTCCCCTTCCCCGCAGGCTTCCTAAGGGACGAGACGGGAGATTTCACGGCCTCCTTCTTGGCGTGCGGCTCTTTCATCCTCGCCGGCAGCTTCATCTACATGGGGCTGCCGGGGGCGCTGCCCTCCTGCCGGCCAGCCTCCCGGCCGGCCACCCCTCCCCCCGAGAGGGGGGAGCTGCTACCGGCTCCTCAAGTTGCCCTGCTTTCCCCTGGAGGCCCTCAGTCCACTCTGGACACCACTTGTTGACCATTCGTTTGAGCCACTCCCCCAGTAAAGAATTTCTATCCAGTCTCCTTCAAGCTCCGACTGTTAGCCAATCTAGGAGGCTGAGAACATTCTTTCTATGTAAGATATTCAAGGGGGCGCCTGGGTGGCTCAATCAGTTAAGCCTCTGACTCTTGATGTCAGCTCAGGTCATGATCTCAGGGTCCTGATCTCAGGGTCCTGAGATGGAACCCTGAGTGGTCTCCCCGCTGGGCGTGGAGCCTGCTTAAGATTCGTGCTCTCTCTCTCCCTCCGCCCCTCTTCCACTGTTGCTTTTTCTCTTTCTGTCTCTCTCTCTCAAAAAACAATAAAAACAAAACAGGGAATCTCTGAGAAGTTGCCTGTCAGCTTGAGTGTGTTGGGGGTGCGGGCTCAGGAGGGGGCCGTCTGCCCCACCCAGACCCCCAGCTAACTCTTCCCTGCATTTCTGGCTCCTTCCGCAGGCCTGAGGGAAATGTTGGACCAGACTTTAGCTCTTGCAGCTTTAGCTCCCCTCCCAAGCCACCCTGTGTCCTCACTACTGTCCTCTAAGTCACAAGGGACAATGGGAAAGGGGAGGTCTGTGGGCCAGACGGAGGGACTGTGGTCCAGACAGCAGAGTCCAGGGTTAAAGCGGGTACCTTCCCTCCACTTCCTAGCCATGAGCCCATTCAGCCAACCCAAGCATATGGGCCCCAGCTCTTTTTGAGGTTCTGACGATTATGCAGTTTCCTTATTCAGTTTTATCTCAAAAGGGTATCCCCCTTTCCCAAACATCTGCCTGCAGAGATGGAAGTTGGTAGGCAACACTAGAGATAACATGTCAAACACAGTAAGTCTCTTGGCCTTTGGTTTTCACGGCTGACTCACAGCTCAGGGGAGCAGGCTGAGCTCCTGGGTCCTTTGGAAAAGGCTGTGGGAGCAAAGAAGAGATAGGAGCCTTCGACAAAATACTAGGGCTTGGCACACACATCGCAGGACCCCCCAGGCCTGGCCTAGGGGGGAGGCCTTTCAAGATGTTTAAGGCACTGTGGTTCTGTGGGCACCAGGCTAGGCCAGGGGGACACGACTGGAGCTGCCCAGCTCTGGCTTTCTGAGTCTGACGGCCCCGATTTGCAGTTCAGTCCTCTCCCAGCCCTTCCTTGGGCAGAGAGACTTTGGTATCCACTGCCTCTGTGACAAGGTCCTGGGGCTTGGAGGTGGAGGCTGAGGAGCAGAAGTGAGGCAGAGTGGTGAGGATGCCACTCCCTGCAAGAAGGAAGGCCCCAGCCACCACGAATGACGCAGTGTAGTTGCCTGTCACGTCCCGGAGGTAGCCTAGGTCCAAGAGAGAAAAAGAACACACGTGGGTGACCCATTTCCCGAGACTGATGGAGGAAAGACAGTAATCCTTGGCCCATCATCTCAAAAGAGTTCGAACTCACAAGGCATGTCTGAATGAGCTCGAGAACTCTGGCATCCCCAAGGTTTCTACAGGTAGTTTCTGGAGGGGTAATTTCAGCCACCCTCCTGCCTTCAGAAAGGGCCTCCAAGCCAGCCAGCAGAGACTTGGGTATCCAGAGCGGGGCAGGCACAGCCGTGCCCTTCTTTCAAGCAACCACGGCCCTCCCATCTACACTCTCAGTTAATAGTTAAGAGGAGAAAGTTAAGGGGCGCCTGGGTGGCACAGCGGTTGGGCGTCTGCCTTCGGCTCAGGGCGTGGTCCCGGCGTTATGGGATCGAGCCCCACATCAGGCTCCTCTGCTATGAGCCTGCTTCTTCCTCTCCCACTCCCCCTGCTTGTGTTCCCTCTCTCGCTGGCTGTCTCTATCTCTGTCAAATAAATAAATAAAATCTTTAAAAAAAAAAAAAAGAGGAGAAAGTTAAGGGTCTGAAGGTTTTGGCATCTGGGCTGTGGAGAACTTTGACCCGACAGCTCAGACACCTGGGCCGGGGCCCAGTAGGCCAAGGGAAAGGCCAGACCCATGCAGGCTACGTCTGGCCGGGTCCAGCCAGGTCCTCTGGCACCCAAGCCGTAGGTACCCTGCCAAGGGGTCCTCAGAGCTCCTCGGAGTCTTTCCACAGCCCCCATTTCTTTGCCCCGTGGACCCACTTCGGGGCTGCTATGACTGGCCATGCAGGCTGTGTTCTGTGTGGTTCCAGACGGCCGTATTCACGTATACTATAACGTAAATAGTCCCCTCCCCAAATTGCATGACATGGCAGCCCTGACCCCGCCCCCGAAACCCAATCCCCCTTACCTGACAGAGGAGCCCCCAGCAGACCCCCGATGCTCTCGACCATCTGTACCAGTCCCAGGCCACAGTATATCCTTCCAGTCCCCACCAGTTCAGGCAACACGGAGAACGCCACCGGGGTCAGGGCCCCTGATGTGAAGCCATAGGCCACGGCAAGAGCCATCAGGGCCGTGGGAGTGCGAGCCACGGGGAACAGGGCCAGTGACACCCCAGTCAGGGTGGTCCAGAGCATCAGGAGTCGTGCCACAGGTCCTGGGACTGCATCTCCTAGCCACCCAGAAGCCACACGTCCCACGAGGTCAGAAATAGCCACGACCGAGAGTAGGAAGGCAGCAGACAGTGGGTCCCAATCCAGGTCCTGGAGGTGGGCCACCAGGTGCACGTAGGGAATGAAGTAGCCAGTGTTGATCAGCGTAAGGGCAGCAGTGTAACGGAGGAAGGGGCCGTGATGCAGGAGGGAGATGAGCTGGGCCCCAGGGCCACCCATGACAGGGTCCTCCCTCAGGGAGAGTGGGCGGAGGAGAGCGCCACAGGCCACCAGGTGGAGGGAGAGGGCAGACACCAGCAGTAGGGCCCCCCGCCAGGCATAGCGGCTGACCAGCCATTGGAAAAGTGGGGCGAAGGCAAAGGAAGAGAGGCCCACGCCAGTCAGTGCCAGCCCTGTGGCCAGGGATCGCCGTCGAGAGAAGTAACGGGACAGGCAAGCCAGGGTCGGAGTGAAGGTCAAGGCCCAGCCAGAGCCTGTCAAAAAGGAAGAAACGGGTTGGGGGACCGTTAGGGCTCCCAGGGCACCTGGTAATCCCACCGCTGCCCAGCTGCAGAACGTAGGCCTGGTTTCGAGCTGTATGACCCTGGATATTTTATGTTGTCTCCCGGCCTTGGTCTCCTCATCTGCAAGCCGGCGGCAATACGCCCGATGGGACTATGGAGGCTTAGAAATGCTGTGTGTACGGTAACTGGATCCGAACTTGGGAAGTTAGGCCCGGGCTATACCACTTCTGGCTGCGTGATCTCTGTCTGCCAAGTTACATAAGCTTCGAGAGCCTTTCTTTGTCTGTCTGTAAACTGGATAATGGTATCTCTTTTGCAGCTGCAAGGCCTGGCACAACTTCACGGTAATTCTTCCTTTGACACTCCAGCCCCACCAGCCCTGGGCTTGCAAATTCTGACCTCGACATCTTTGAATTTCTCAATATCCCCACACCACGATGATCAGTTTAGTCATTGCTCTTAAGACTTCCTTCCCTTCTGGGTACAGGTGCCAGACAAAACTTTCCCGCAGCTCCTCCTTAAGCCTCTGGGAATGGGCAGGAAGAAGGTCAAAGTCCGGAGGCCGCTGGCCTCTCCTGCCCTTGTCCAGGGCCTCACCTGAGAGCAGCCCAATACTGAGGTACAGGTGAGTCAAGGAAGTAGCAAGGGAGGCGAGCAGCATCCCCGACGCAGCCAAGATGCCCCCGGCCATCACCACGGGCCTGGGTCCATACTTCGTGCTCAGGGCACTGCCCAAGGGACCTGAGAAAGGAAGACAGTCATTGGCGCCCTTGGCCAGTATCCTCCCCAGCCCCGCCCTTTCCTCTCCAGCGTCCCCGCACCCCCCTGCCCTTCCAAGGGAGGGTCGCGGGCCGCCGGACCCAGGCGCGGCGCTCACTCCCAAACTGCTGCACCGCGATCCCGATGGAGGCGATCCAGGAGACCCGCGCCGCCCGCTCTTCAAACGCCGCCACCAACTCCACGAAGAAGACGCCGAAAGAGCGGAGCACCCCGAACACCAGCGCCGACTGGAAGAACGCGGACAGCACCACCATCCACCCCCAGCCCCCGTCGGGGGGTTCGGCCCTGTGCGCCATGGGCAAGGGCGCAGGGCTGCCGCCACTCCGTACTGCCCGGGCGGGAGCGGGGCGCGGGACCCTCCCCCTCTGCCCACCGAGCCGCCCCGCCGCGCGGCGGAGGGCAGGCTGCTGCTGCAGAGGAAGGCACCGACGAGGCCGGGAGGCTGGGAGGCAGGGAGGCTGCGCGAGGCGCCTCTCCCCCGGCGGGGCGACCTAGGTGGGGAGAGCGGGCGGGCTCCGGGCCAGCGGCTCCCGGGGGCGTGGCTCCGCGGGCTGAGCGCAGCCGGTCGAGGCTTTCAGCCTGGAGCCAGGAGGCGGCCCTGGGTTTGGGCCCCCACCCTGCAGCGCGCTGGTCTCCGTGCGGGTTATCCGTCCTATCACTGCAAGTGTCAGCTACCTGTCCATCCTGGCGGTCGTCCCTGTCCCCGGATCGCGGGTGGGGAAGCGGGACTCCTGAGCCGGGGGTGGAGCCAGAGGGCAGGGCGGGGCTTAGAGCTAGGTTCTGGACCAGGACAGTGAGTGGGGCGCATGCGTCAGGAGGGGACAGCAGGAGGCGGACTCCATGGGCCCCACGTGACGTAGGGACCTACCCCAAGGCTGTTGCGTCTCCCGTCCACCTAACCGGCCAATCCGTCCAGATTCCCGCACCAAGACCCTCACGTAGGGAGTTCATGGGGGTGGGTGGTGGTTAAACCGGTTCAGGAGAGGAGGACACCCGCTTGCTGAATGGGGGGCCCGGTGGCAAGGTCAGGTCGGGGTGAGCGTAGGGGTTCCGCGCTGAGACAAATGAAATGCCTGTCCTAGCGCCCGAGCACACTAGAATCCGATGCCTGGATCCTCAGGGGCTCAGGGGCCAAGGAAGACACCAGGGCAACGGACTGCTGAGCTGCTGGCGTCCGTGTCTACAGTGGCGACTCAGTTCCTGTTGCTTCTGTCCTCGCTAACAGGAAATCTACAAGTCACAGAGACCAAAAATAACTCGGGAGAGGAAGGGCGGCCGTGAGCGCACTCAGGGCCTCCCCGGCACCACTACACCCCTTCCTCAGTGGGGCTGAAACCTTTTCCTCCACCCTCTGGTAAAACTATTTCCTAACAGCAGGTTTTGATCTCCTGATGGGGTTGACGAAAGAGATGAGCTCTTACCACCCAGCGGTCAGCCCCTCCTATCCAACCAGTATGGTCTGTCCACCTTACATAACACCAATGGCTTGGCTTTCTGTTTCTTCATTATAATTCCTGCTCCCCAGGACCCTGACCTTGCAACTAGGGCTCCAGGGCTCATACCCAGACAAGTGACAAGTGGTGGGAGGCTGTGCTTTGTTTGTTTGTTTAGAGAGAGAGTGCCTGTGTGCACTTGGCGGATGGGAGGGGGGTTGGGGGTGAGTTGGGGGCAGATAGGGTCTTAAGCAGGCTCTTCACTGAGTGTGGGGACAGACACGGGGCTCTATCTCACCACCCTGAGATCATGACCTGAGCTGAAATGAAGAGTCTGAGGCTTAACCAACTGAGCCACCCAGGCGCCCCGGGCCGTGTAATTTTAAAAAGCATATTGAGCCCTATAATTTTATATGTGGGAAATAAAATAATCATACCCCCCAAACTTTGTTTTGTTAAATGGAGTCAAAACTTTGGCTGGTGGGAAATAGGCCAAGCCATAGCAATTGATGTGGCTGTGTAACGGAGTACATAGGACCACTAAGACGTCAACCTCTCAGTTGCTTTTCCTAACTGTAAATTGGGGATAATAATAGTACCTACTTTTGAGGGTTGTCAGGGGAATCGAATTAGAAACGCTATGCACAAGAATGCTTAGTTTAGGACCTGACAGGTACCAGGGGATAAGTAATATTAGCTGGTCTCATTTTCAACAGGGCATAAGCTGCAGTTCGCGGGGGGGGGGGGGGGGGAAGGGGTTAGTTTAGGTTCTTTGTTTCATGTTTTACTTAGAATTATTTCTCATCTAGGTCATGAGTTTTCGGATGGAGAAACACAACCACAGACTGTAAATATAGGCAGGAACTGCAGACCACGTTAATGGACTTATTGCACAGATGAGGAATTTAAGTCCAAAAGGGAGGCAACCTAACAGAATTGTGACCCTCTGCCACGGCAGAACAGAGCTGAGCACCCAGGACACACACAGGACAGGGAAAGGGTGGGAGAGAAGCATGCCCTGAGCACTGGATAGAGTCCAAGGCACCATTGCTGGGGGAGGGGCGGAGTTGGCCTGTTGGCTCTAACCACATGCTTCACCTTCTCACTGCCACCTGCACTCTGTGCTGTCCTCAGGGGACCCAAGTCCTATCCATTTTCCTTGGTGGTGGTGGTGGTGGTGGTGGTGGTGGTAGGGGGTGTCCCAAGCATTAAGATCCCCACAACAGATGCATCCCCCAGCCTCTTGGTATGATTAGTGGCTTCCTGGTTTCTCCCCGCTGCCTCCACGCCTCGGGCAGGAAGTGACTTCAGCAGGATGCAGGTGGCTCCGGAGAAACTTCATGAGGTCACTGGTTCCTACACAATGGGCCGGAAGGCAAGGGCAGGGAAGGGGAGAACAAGGGCCATTTAAAGTGTCTGATGGGATGGGGCGGTCGAATGGGCACAGAATACAAAATGGAATCGAGGAGGGAAGAACCCTCTTCCCCCTGCCTTTCACCCCAATCCCAGATCCTCCCAGGCAAGAACCCTGGACACAGCAGGCAGCACAGAGAGGCTTCTTTATTCCAAGATTCCAATCTTGCAAGAGCCATCATTTCTAGCCCTAGGCGCTCTCCACCTGCCCATCCAATACACACCAAAAAAAAAAAAAAATCATGGTTCCTTCTCATATCTTTCTTCTGCTTTCTCTCCCTGCTTCAATTCTGCAGGGGGGAGGAAGAGGGAACAATACCCCACCCCGCAAATTCAAAGTGCTCCTTACCCTCCACCCATACCCTACAATCAAACAGTTCTCCAGGCAGCAGGGGAAGAACTGTAAATCAAGGCTTCAGAGTATCCTCTCACATTCCAGACATTCCATCTAGTTAAGAGGCAACCCCATTCCCAACTTTCTACCTACTAGGCCTACAACGGAGACTGTGCCCCTCAACCAACCTCTTAATCCTACCCAGATACTTGGTCAACTAGAAGGACCATCAGTCAATTACTCTTTTAAAGCTTCTAAATCCCTAATCCCAACAGTAATCCCAATCACAATCCCAAACTACAGCAAATCCAGAATGGAACTCAGCCCCTTTTCTCTCCCTGTGGAAGGTTCTGTGCATTCACTGGTTCCAGACAGGAATGCAGTGACAGGAAGGCCAGGTCACAGACCTAGCTTTTCTAAGGTAAGAAAGTTACCAAGCACCTGTGACTTCTAGGGGCAAAGAAGTTTCTGGAATCTGGACACTTGCCAGAAGATGTCCAAAAACCCACTAAAGGAAGAAGGGGCTTGTCCCAGGCAGAGAGAACCCCAAGGAACATTGGAACCCAGACACCTCCACAGTTAAGGACTGGTACGATTTTTCATCTCTTAGTCAAGATAGAGTTTAACAATTCTCCCGTAGGTCTTGGCATTCTTAGAGTCTGGGCAGAATCAGAAAAGTTTGCATCATCTCTGATAAGGAAGGGATCAACCCAGTGCTGAGAACAGGCCCCAGTGGGAGGATTCTGGGCTCAACTGAAGCCCAACTCATGACAGATCGACACAGTGCAGCCAAACCTAGGTGACCAGACTCAGGGGCCAGTGAGGGCCATATGAGAAAGCCTCTCCAATCATCCCTCCTGTTCCAAGACTGCCAAAGCCCCCACATCCGCGGCCTGCAGGAAGCACTTCTTACTTCCATTTCCAGCTCACCAAAAACCCTTCCTCTGAGTCTTGGAACCCGAGGACAGTCTATACGCGGTTCTAGCCTGCTAGAGAACCTATAATACCCGGAATACCAAAGAGGGTTCCTGACCCAATTCCACAACCCCACATGTCCCCAGAGCTGCCCTACAACAAATAAGGTTCCAGACCTAGGATTGGAAGGGACGGGACACAGAGAGACCCTTTCTCCATTTTCAATGAACCGACAAACAAACGGATAGGAGAAAACAACAACTGTAAAGATGAAAGTTATGACAAGAATACACATAGAACAGTCAAGCCGAAGGAAGACAGCCAAGTGCTCATCTCTGCCCGCAGAGCTGTGACCTCACACGCTGTGCTTCAGGTCACATCTGATCACACTTGTGGGAGAGGGACGTGGGAAATGCAATAGAATGAAGGCCCTGGTGCTACCCACAGGCCTCAATAAATTATATTTACAGAGAAACCAAATGAGAGGGGGGCCGCAGGTGGAGGAGCGTTCCCTCCAGGCTCCCCGCGCCCCCGCAGCTCCCAGCTGGCTGTCTCCTCAGAAACAATTTGGATTGTGGGGAAGAGGTTTTGACCAGCAAAACAGAGGCAGATCAAGCGGAGATCTGCCACCCCTGCTCTCCCCAGTGAGAATTTAAGGCGGTGGCAGTTTCTGACACCGGAGGGGCCTCGCACGCCCCCCATGCGCAAGCCCGACGGGGAAGCCAGGCGTGAGCCCGCAGCCGTCCCGGGTTCCGGGAAGAGCGTGGGATCTGGGCGGGGTGCCCAGCTAGGGCCCCCCCAGAATGTGGTAGTGCACTTTGGTGTTCGTAGCAGCTCCGTGCTTCTGGCGCAGATGCAAGCGAAGTTGACTCTTGTGCCGGAAATGCAGGCCGCAGGGGTCGCACTGCGGGAGGACAGCCGGTCAGCTCCTGCCCCCTCCACAACCATCCCCCGAGGAGCAACCGTCCGGCTCTCGGCGTAAGAGAAGCTCTCTGGTCCTAGTGTCTCCCCAGATCCTCTGCGGAGGCCGCGGGGAGAGGCCCCGCCCCCTTCCACCCCCAGCTCCTCCGCGCTCAGCCCGGGAGCCTAACTTCTGAGCGCGTGCTTCCCTGCCCCCGGCCCCGCCCCTTATCTTCCAGGACTCCGCCCACTTCGGGGGGCTCCAGGGCCT